>NW_023994438.1:50000-80000 GCF_015586225.1 Lucilia sericata | reverse complement strand
CTAGTTCTAGTTCAGTTCTAGTTCAGTTCTAGTTCAGTTCTAGTTCAGTTCTAGTTCAGTTCTAGTTCAGTTCTAGTTCAGTTCTAGTTCAGTTCTAGTTCAGTTCTAGTTCAGTTCTAGTTCAGTTCTAGTTCAGTTCTAGTTCAGTTCTAGTTCAGTTCTAGTTCAGTTCTAGTTCAGTTCTAGTTCAGTTCTAGTTCAGTTCTAGTTCAGTTCTAGTTCAGTTCTAGTTCAGTTATAGTTCATTTCTAGTTCAGTTCTAGTTCAGTTCTAGTTCATTTCTAGTTCAGTTCTAGTTCAGTTCTTGTTCAGTTCTAGTTCAGTTCTAGTTCAGTTCTAGTTCAGTTCTAGTTCAGTTCTAGTTCAGTTTTAGCTCAGTTCTCGTCAATTCGCCTAGAGATACGATTCGATTGGAAGAATATCCAGCAAAGTTTAAATAGCTTTTTCCAGGCCAATATGTCAAATCAGGACTAAGACTAGATTTCAAGTGTTCATCATCGATGAAAGCAATTAGTGTTGTAATAGAGCCCCTTTAAAATAAGCGCCCTTTACGCTGCACTAACTCTTTGACCATGTACCAAAAACTCAAGTTAACTTGTCGAGTACAGGGTACTGCACCAATCACATATTCATTTACCCACACCCTGCAACCAAATACCAAACCAAGTGAGTTAATGTGGTCAACCAGTTGATAAATGTTTGGTTAGCTTGCGGACATGTTGAGGACATTTGGAAATGAAAAAAAAAAACCAATCCAAAGCGAAATGTGCAATGTGCATAATTGATTTGGAAAAGACAGAAAGGAAAAGTAAATCTTGACACACTCAAAAAAGAAGGTAAGTAAGTTGGGGGTCCACAATACTGCACAAATATAAGAAGGGATAAAATGTTTTGTTTTTAGTATTTATGAGAAATACAAGTGGCAACGCCTTCTACTAACTTGTTGTTAGTAAGAAAACCAGGTTTTAACTGTCACTCCCTTTTGGAAAACATTCATCATTGCATTAAAATGTCTAACAACCCCAAATGGGAGCAAAATTAAGACAAAATAAAGTTGAGCTGAAGAAGTATGTATGTAATGTAACTTGCAGCATCCAACATACAACATGTGCTGCAAATGTCATTTTCTAAAAAGTTTTATGATTTTATGTTGTTGTCTTTCTTTCTGCTGCTTGCTTTCTTTATTTGTCTGTCTGTAAAGAATGTCAGACCATGTTTTAGTTAAACTTCTAGCAATTGTCATAAATGCGCTACATTTTTTTTGGAGAAATTTTTTGTCTATTTTTTTTTTCTAGGTTGTTGTCTTATGATAGTTCTTAAACTTGGGGAGTTATAACTATACTACACAGCAGTACCCCTTCCAAAAAAAAAGAAAACAGATTGTTGCAGCCCGCATCGTCATCATCATCATCATCAGCTTCATTTGTTCTAAGTTTCAACTCTGCCCTATTCCACCATGCATTTGTTGCAACAACAACAACAGCAGCAACAAACATTCAACATCAAATAACCAGAAGGCATTTACCGAAATAAATACGGAAAAAATAGAAAAAAATGTATAGAAGAAGTTATTCCTTTTAGCTTTTTGGAAATGTTGTAAAGGCTGCCACCATTATACCTTCCTCACTACTGATACTTGTAGTCCACAGAACAAACAGCAGCAGCTTCTTTTTCTTACATTTTCAAAAATTGTGCTACCAATTGCTGCAGCAGCAATCATAGTGTTCTATGTTTTTTTTCGGGTGCTGCTTCTCTTTAGGAAAACATTTCAGTTTTGTCGCGATGATTTATTTCCGACAGCCAACAGTGTTGAGAAGGCAGTTGCAGGCAGTCAGGCACAAAAATTCCAAGCAGTTGCAGTCATACCAAGGCAACAACATTTCAACATTTAGCCAAACAGCTACATCGAAATAGTTTTACTCATTTTCTTTGTCCTTGTTTTTTTTTCTTCACATTTTTGGTGCAAATCTATGTGGATGTATGAGGAGTAAGTATATGAATTCCGTACAAATATATTTTATTCTATTTATTTAGTTTTCTTTACTTCTTCTTCCACTTGCAATTGCTTTTTTTTTTTGTTGTAATTTCTGGGTGAAATTATGAGTATTTTGTTAAAAGTGCTGCTGCTGTTGCTGCACTAACATTGACGGTAAGTTATGTTTTGCAACTGACATTTCTATAAAATATCTCAAAACATTTAAAAATATGATGGCAACCAAAGAAGAACATTCTAACATCCTTATGCACGAATATATGTATGTATGCATACGGCTGTGTAAGTTTGTATAAGTTTCCTTCAGCAAATGAAGAAATTGTTGTGTCAAAAAGTTTAGTTTTTGTTGCAATTTTTTTCCATGTATTGACTAGGACTGGAAAAAGAAGTCTTAATTGAATTATAGAAGTATGACATATTTCTTTAAAGCGGAAATTGGCAGACAGATTAGCACTGCTTATGCAATCGATAGCTTTCATGTATAGATTTAAAAACTATGAGATGACTAAAATTTAGCGCTGTAGTTGGTCGAGATGAAATACTGTCCAAAACTATCTACCTAGAGACCGGAAGGAAATGTACTTTATAGAAGAACAACTGGATATCCATATGTACAACATGGGATTCCCTAGTATTTAGGTTCATGAAGTAAATATGTGTGTCAAGGGAAGAGTACGTGAAAAATTGCATCAAATTATGGGGAATGTTTCAAGCTATAGCATGCGCACAAGATTTACATTTACACACAGACGGACAGCCGGATGGATGGCTGGACTGAGAGACGGACATAGCTTAATCCGCTCATAAAGTGATTCTGACCCTGATGCTATGTGAAATAATGGACCGTTTGTAACTATTTTCTATGTTCTTTGTTCTTGGACAGAAAATATCTGGCAATTTGCGACCTATACTTTGCCAGCCATTCTCAACTCAGAAAGTGATTCTGAGTCGATCAGTAGTTATTGATGGTCGAGATGAAATACTGTCCAAAATTCATTAGAGTGTTAATGCCAACTAGAGGCCGAAAGGAAACGCACTTTATAGAAGAAAAACTGGATATCCATATGTACAACATGAGATTCCCTAATAGGTATTTAGGTCCATGAAGTATGTGAACAATTACATCAAATTATGAGGGAAAGTTTCAAGCTATAACCAAACGGATAGCCGTACGGAGAGACGTACATAGGGGGGTGTGATATACTTCGCAAAGAACCAAAACGCGCGAATTTACCACAGCATTGTTGTGGAAAAAGGGCCTCTTATCAGCTTCACTTCGGCTCAGGACTTTCCAGTTGAATTTGCTTCCGTTTCGATTTGTCTTTTCCAGGTGAAATATGCCTCTTTTTCTACTATCCTAGGGCTCTATTATATTGCCACCTTGGTTACGTTATCATTACTATATCTGAGAATATGTCCAATCCAACTCCATTTACGATTGATTAGTTATCTGCTGGTGTTTCTCCTAATCTTTGCCACAGATCTATGTTTAAGATGACCTTGGGCCAAAATCAGTTAGAGCAACGAGCGATTAATGAATACTTGGATGGATTGCAGGACCCTTGCTGTGGTGTTCCAAGATTCCAATCAGCAGCACAAAACGAACGTTGGATCAAAAGAGGTGAAGTTTAGTTCTCATATGACCTTGGGGTGATGCATGCTCTTGATAGCAAATGCTTAGTTTACCGTATTGATGCGATTTGCAATATCGTCTCTCTAGCCGTCCGATGTAGATATAACACTACTCAGATACATATATAAAAGATTGGACGTTTTCAAGATCAAGTTTGTTAATTTGCAATTTTGGCGATATTCAAAAGCAGAACCTTGATTTTCGCTATATGTACATCTAAACCTGCATCAATTGCAATGTATTTGCTCTACTTTGGACATATCATGTGAGCTAGAAGACATATTTATGTCATCGTCATATCCTAGCTCTTCGCTGCATACATGTCGAATTACGATATAAAGCTCGGATCAAGTGAACAAATTCACGTACAACTCCTTTGCAACGCAGCGATTACCAAATAGCCTGCTGGTGGATGGAATCGAATGCCTTAGCAAAGTCTATAAATGTTCAGTATAGAGGTGATCGTCATTCAACCGATTGTTGAGAAGACAACGAGGAAAATAATCTGTCATGAATAATATGAAAGGTCCCGACATTCTGTCAGGTCACCTTTTTTTATTATTATCCCAACATTGAGCTCGGGTGAAAGTGTATGTGAGATTTAAAAGTTTTAATGGGTCTTATTAGAAGGAGATCGGAATTCTTATTTCGGCTTCTTCAGGACAGACCGTATTTATGATAACTGTAGTTTGTTGACTTATACATTGGCATTGCAGTGTTATGGTGGGTACCGGAATTAACGATATGTCCGCAAAGTAGTCGGTCCATATTCTCAATTGAAGGTCATAGATTATGTAATAACACCCATCGGGTCCTTCAGAGGATAAGCTATGATTACCTGAGATCTCCTTCGCCAATCTATATAGATATCTAGTTATATTTGTATTTGCCGCAGTTCCAGCATCTGAGGCCATGTTTTCCGTCCATAATTTCTTATCCCATAGAGCATAACGTTTAACCATGCGATCCATAGACGAATATAGAATCTGTTAGTGAGTTCTTGATTCCCTTGTCCTTGCTGCATTAATTCCTTTCTTCCTCTCTCGTTGATTAGTTGGCAAGTCTCATCCGTAATCCAAATTTTTCTCGAATATTGTTTGTATTCAATTTACCGTCTATAACTTTCCTTTATCACACTCTTTGTTATACTCCTCTATAGGCGATCATGTTTATATGCCTTTTCATAACGACTTCTTATAGATTCCACCAGTCCTTCCCGTACCACTTGTATGCTGGAGTTTACCATCATCTCAATGAGGCAGTCGAATAACTCTTACGACAAGGAGGTGGTCAGAGGAACCGTCAGCACCTCATTTGTTCCTAACATCCAGCAAAGATCGTCTCCATTTATGGCGATTTCGTACATGCAATATCATCTTTCAAGGTCTCTCAGCTTCAATTCGTATGGCAACCGATTTCCTTACTTTTGAATTCGTACTGCTGATCTAGTTATGATGCAAATCTATCATCATTTTCAAGCTAAAAAGTAACACATATCCAGTTTGATATTAAATTGGTTTAGAAAGTTAACTTTAGTAAAATCTATATTTGCTTCAAGACCCCTAAGTTGCGATTCATTAAAGAACTCCAGTCTTAATAAAAATGCTCCTTAAATTTAAAGAAGAAAACTCATTTAAAAACATCATTCATTTAAAAAATGTTTAAAAAATAAAATGCTTAAGCATCATCATTCGGATAAATGGCCTCCTGTAAGAGAATCATATTTAATGTATCTATGATTTATAGGGTCAAAAGTGTCATCAACGAATGAACAACGAACGAACAACGACCAAATGAATGAACCCAATACCAACAACAAAACAATCAAAGAAGCAACCAACAGCCTCATCATCATCATCATCACCACCATCGCCACCAACAGCCAGCAGAATGGGAAAAGGAAAAGGAGTATAGCAGAAGCACTGAAATGATGATGCCCCGAAACAACGAAAATGAGATGAAATTTCCAATAATTTACGATGAATTTATAAAACGAGTGTGAATTATGACAATAATGAACGACACACAAAATGCATAAAGTGTAAAAATGAAGTGAATGTTGAATTCGACAGCATGCAGAAAAATGAAAAGGAGACAAAAAAGGACATGGCATGAAAAACTAAAAGGACAAAATCACCATGTAAAAATTATGCGCATAAATGCATGTGCAATGATTTTATGTTTGAGTGTGTGAGTGAGTGAGTGTGTGTATGTGTCGTATGTTGCAGTAGTGTACATGCATCAAAATGCATTTATGACATAAATTTCTACGAAAAAAAAAATATAAATGCATCATACATCTACTACATGTAGTTGAGAAAAAAAAAACGAACGATTTTAAATGAAAACAACAAAATAAATGCAATTGGAAATGTGCATAAAATGCGACAGCCATTACAAGGGTTTTATTTCATTATCGAAATTTTGCACAATTTGCAATATTTGCAATGATTGTTGTTTCGTTTCATGTTTTTTTCCTTTTTTTGGTTCATTGTTGTTGGCGTTTTGTTTGGCTGCTATTGCTGTTGGTTTTTTATACCCTCCACCACCATCAGTGGTGATAGAGGGTATATATAACTTTGTCATTCCGTGTGTAACACCAAGAAATATTCATCTGAGACCCAACAAAGTATATATATTCTGGGTCCTTATCAAATTCTGAGTCGATTTAGCTATGTCCGTCTGTCCGTCTGTCCGTCTGTCTGTGTAAAACACGCTCACGATAAAACGAAGCAATAGAGCTTAACCAAATTCACCCAAAATGTTCTTAATTTTCCTAAGTTGTTTGGTATTGCAAATGGGCAAAATCGGTTCACACCGGGAAAAGTTATGAATCAAAATTTAAAACAACCTCGGAAAAAAATAAGCATTTTTTACACATTCTGATGTAGTTTTCTCGAAAACTATGCAAGATAATGCCATGGAAATCACCATATATTCGTTTCTGCACAAGATCTTGATCCCTGCTGAAAATTGCCAGAATCGGTCCACAATTTCATATACCTCCCATACAAAAGTACATATTCCCGGAAAATGGGTTTTTTGTTAATAACTTCCGCCACAATGTCGATATCTTCACAAAATTTTACAAATTAAAATCTTATGTCAATAGAAGTCTTTCAGAGGAAAAATTTTATGGATCGGTCCATAATTGGACATAGCTCCCATACAAGGTCCCCTCCCGAAAATCACTTAAACGCGCATAACTCATTACTAAATTAAGATATCCAAATAAAATTTGGTATAAGTATTGCCCATATGCATAGAAATATTACTGTGAAATTTTTTTCCGATCGGTCCATAATTGGTCATAGCTCCCATACAAGGTCCCCTCCCGAAAATCACTTAAACGCGCATAACTCAGTACTAAATTAAGATATACATATAAAATTTGGTATAAGTATTGCCCATATGCATAGAAATATTACTGTGAAATTTTTTTTCCGATCGGTCCATAATTGGTCATAGCTCCCATACAAGGTCCCCTCCCGAAAATCACTTAAACGCGCTTAACTCATAACTAAATTAAGATATCCATATAAAATTTGGTACAAATATTACTCATATGCACAGAAATATTATTGTGAAATTTTTTTCCGATCGGTCCATAATTGATCATAGCTCCCATACAAGGTCCCCTCCAGAAAATCACTTAAACGCGCATAACTCAGTACTAAATTAAGATATCCAATTAAAATTTGGTGTAAGTATGGCCCATATGCATAGAAATATTACTGTGAAAGTTTTTTCCGATCGGTCCATAATTGGTCATAGCTCCCATACAAGGTCCCCTCCCGAAAATCATTTAAACGCGCATAACTCATTACTAAATTAAGATATCCAAATAAAATTTGGTATAAGTATTACCAATATGCATAGAAATATTACTGTGAAATTTTTTTTCCGATCGGTCTATAATTGGTCATAGCTCCCATACAAGGTCCCCTCCCGAAAATCACTTAAACGCGCTTAACTCATAACTAAATTAAGATATCCATATAAAATTTGGTACAAATATTACTCATATGCACAGAAAGTTTGTTGTGAAATTTTTTTCCGATCGGTCCATAATTGATCATAGCTCCCATACAAGGTCCCCTCCCGAAAATCACTTAAACGCGCATAACTCATTACTAAATTCAGATATCCATATAAAATTTGGTACAAGTATTGCCCATATGCATAGAAATATTACTGTGAAATTTTTTTCCGATCGGTCCATAATTGGTCATAGCTCCCATACAAGGTTCCCTCCCGAAAATCACTTAAACGCGCATAACTCATTACTAAATTAAGATATCTATATTAAATTTGGCACAAGTATTACTCATATGCACAAAAATATTACTGTGAAAATTTTTTTTCGATCGGTCCATAATTGGTCATAGTTCCCATACAAGGTCCCCTCCCGAAAATCACTTAAACGCGCATAAATCATTACGTAATTAAGATATCCATATGGTACAAATATTACTCATATGCACAGAAATATTACAGATAATTTTTTTTCCGATCGGTCCATAACTGGTCATAGCTCCCCTCCCGAAAATTACTCAAACGCACATAACTCATTACTAAATTAAGATATTCATATAAAGTTTGGCAAAAATATTGCTCATATACAGAGAAATATTACTGTGAAATTGTTTTCCTATCGATCCATAATTGATCATAGCTCCCATACAAGGTCCCTTTCAGAAAAATACTTAAAGGCACATAACTCATTACCAAATAATGATATAAATAAATACTATTTTTGTTCATAAATACTATTTTGTAATGCAAAAAGCACTTAATGCTATTTAAAAAATTTTTCACGATCGGTCTATATTTGGTCATATCTCTCATACTAGGTCCTGCCCCTAAAAGCGCTTTAACCGTATTTAACTATTTGCATTATCAATTTGTGTAGAACAAAATTATATATATGTATGTATTTTTAAAATCCTTAAATCTTCCACACACATGCACACATGCAAATACGAGATATCGCTAAAGCATATCTTAGGGCGCTATAAAAATTTAAATGAAAGTGGCGTTTCTAATGTTCAATAAATCTTGGAATTGTAGTAGATTTAAGCTGTTTAAATCTTGGGATTTTTCTATTTAAGACATGAGAAAACTTATTTCTACAAATATTTTATTAATTAGAAATGTATTAATACAAAAGTTGCTGGTGGAGGGTATTTAAGATTCGGCTCAGCCGAATATAGCACTCTAACTTGTTTTTTTTTTGAGCCATATGCAAAACAATAAATTTGTTGTTTTTGTTGCTTTGGCATTCTATGAGCCATTTTATCCAGTCGTAACCAGAGATTCAGATTCATTTTAGTGATGATGCACTTCATTTTTACGCACAATTTTAATAGTGGCAGTCAGTATTCATTCGGCTTCAGCACCAAATAAGAGGGACATTGAAGGGTATTAACAGTCATTATTCAATGATATCGCATTCAAACAGATAGATGCAATATATATACATACATATATTCCCTAATAATAGAGCTTACACTGTGAAAAATTATTTATACTATTCTATGAAAGATGCTAAATATTTGACAAAGTTTTGTTTTCGAAAGTTCATTTTATTTGAAAATCTGACTTTTAGTCCAAATATTAGGATCTTACGATGTACCACAGGACCTTTAAATTAAACAAACTGCTACTTCTTATACCCTACACCACTTTAGTGGGGAGATTATATTGTATTTGTGCTGATGTTTATAACGCACAATAATATTGGTCCTATACCCACATTAAAGTATACCAATCGGCTTAGAATCAGTTTCTGGGTCGATTTAGCTATGTCCGTCCGTCCATGTAAACCTTGTAATCAAACTACAGGTCGCAATTTTGAAGATAATTCAATAAAAATTGGCACATGATCTTCTATTGCCCCAGGGACGAAACCTATTGAAAATGGTTAAGATCGGTCCATTATTTCACCTAGCCCCCATACAACTGAACCCCTGAATAGGGCTTGTAAACCTTTTAATCAAACTACAGGTCGAAATTTTGAAGATAATTCAATGAAATTTGCACATGATCTCCTATGGTATCAGAGACAAAGCCTATTGAAAATGTTTAACATTGGTCCATTTTCTCACCTAGTCCCCATACAACTGTAAAGACTTGTACACCTTGTAATCAAACTACAGGTCGCAATTTTGAAGGTAATTCAATGAAATTTGGCAGATGATCTTCTATGGTACCGGAGACAAAGAATATTGAAAATGGTCAACATCGGTCCATTATTTCACCTAGCCCCCATACAACTGAACCCGACGAATAGGGATTTTAAGTTCATAATTATGTTTAATATACTCGTATCTCGACAAAAAGCTGCGAAACCAAGTTCTATTATAGCCTTGATGACTCTCATGAATTTTATAATTATAGGGTCTCATTTGATCATAGCCCCTATACAAATCTCCCTTCAAAATTTGACTTAAATGTCCACAATTTTGGCCAACAATAAATGTCTTAAGTATAATTCAAGGCAAGGTGCAATTCAACTTAAATGCTAAATCACATTTTATTTTTGTAACAGGTGTAGGGTATTATATGGTCGGCCTCGCCCGACTATAATTTGTTACTTGTTTTTAATGATTTCTGCTAATGGAAAAGGAAAGCTTTAGTTCCAATTGTTAATAGTCTCTTTCTAACTTTCGGACATCACATATCAATAATCATTCCCAAAAACCGTTTCGGAACTGCCCGACCCAACGAGATTGCTGTGCACAAGTTAGTGCTGCGAAATTCAGTGGACTGGCTTGCTATGAACTATGGGCGACTCCCATAGTTCCCATCGTCTTAAATTGCGTACTGATAAGAATTTGACTATTTTGGCGGAATATGAGCAACTACAGAAAACGATCAATGGTCAATTTGATCTTTTTCACTAAATTCTTTACGGAATTTATAGAGAAGGAAAGCTAATGAGCTATTGCTCAACTTTGTGAGCATTAGTTTCTCGAAAAACTTCAACAGACAAGCTTGTAGGATGATCTTCATAACAATCATACGGACAAAAGTGAAATGTGATCTTTCGATCCTCGGGTTTATACTGACAGATCACATTATCATTGAAAATATTCTCCCTAGTAAGCTGATACTTCAAATGGTGTTAAAAACAGATTATCTATTTACAACGAAGTAAGAATACGACTCTAAGAGAGACATAACGGACGAGAGTTGAACATAGACGAGAGAGTGCATAAAATGATCAAGTCCCAGATAAGTATAATGAACTCACAGGACTACGGCAACAATCTTTCATAATTGGAAGAACGGATTCTGGCAAATTTAAAGTGAATTCTGAAACACTTTCTGTTTCATTGTCAGACTTTTATCGAAATTAAATTCAAATATCTTGGGAGCCACAGAGATCATGGGTGCAAGAGGAAAACCTGAATCCTTCTCCATAGAATGTGCAAGTCCGACGTTGGTATAATGAACATGATTAAGGGTACAATTTTACAAAGTTGGACTAATGGATTCTGATAAATGTAAAGCATGCAGAGAGGACAGCGAATGTCTACAAAAAACATTATGTTTCCTTGGCAGACTTTTGTTGAAATAAGATCCAAATATACATATAGGGAGCTACTTTAATTCAGATATTATATTCCTAAACAATACTAATGAAACTGAGTTTCTAAACAATGGATGATACTACCTTCATATATCGCTAAAGAAGATTTGTCCAAGAATATTTTCCATGTTTTTGAATAATTACAAAAACAATAATACATGCAGATCTGGTATCCACTATACATAGGCGTTGTTGGCATTATTGGACATTCTCCGCTCTAATCAATTCTAAGGTTAGGCTCCATAGGTTGCCATAATAACAATGAGTACAACATTACTTGGGTCCAGAAAGTCCTGTTGTAAAAGAATAAGAGTAAGAAATGAGATGGGAAGAACATACATAGAAAGTAGAAGGGTAGACAATATTTAAGTGTAGACGTCAAGACGGTTAAGAGAGTTAAATAAATACCATATCAAGAGATCAGTGAGAATTGTGACTTTCACACCCAATTGAACAAATTTACGTTTGACTTATCACATAGATCAGAAAACAAAGACGACCCTTAAAACTTGATAGCGATTTATATCAAGGGCAAGACAATTATATAGTACTAGCTATACCCAGTGTGATTTGCTGCCCTAAAAGCAATATATTACATATGAGAGATGGATGTCACGCAAATTATTGCAAGTTCGCCAATTTTCCCGAACGTTAATCAAGTGTTAAACTTCTTCGTACAAAGTTTTAAGATTCTAATTGTAATAGTTCCAAAATATGGTCTTCTGCAATGGAAGTGATCACAGATTTTCTTTGTTTTCGATCTATCTCTTATAGTTTCCGAAAAAAATGGACTTATAGGTTACATTCAAAAATCTGCTTTCAGTGGAAAATAGAACTGATCACAAATTTTCTTTGTTTTCGCTCTATATCTTATAGTTTCCAAGAAAAATTGACTTATAGTTACCGAGAAAAATGGACTTTTATGTTTTTTATCCAAAAATCGGGTTTTCTGTGGGAAATGGAAGTGATCTCAGATTTCCTTTGTTTTCGCTCTATCTCCTACAGTTACCGAGAAAAATGGACTTTTCTCTTTTCACTCAAAATCTGGTTTTTTGTGGGAAATCGAAGTGATCACAGATTTTCTTTGTTTTCGCTCTATCTCTTATAGTTACCGAGAAAAATGGACTTTTATGTTTTCACTCAAAAATCGGGGTTTCTGTGAGAAATGGAAGTGATCACAGATTTTCCTTGTTTTCGCTCTATCTTTTATAGTTACCGAAAAAAACGGACTTGAATGTTTTCACTCAAAAATCGGGTTTTCTGTGGGAAATGGAAGTGATCACAGATTTTCTTTGTTTTCGGTCTATCTCTTATAGTTACCGAGAAAAATGGACTTTTATGTTTTCACTAAAAAATCGGGTTTTCTGTGGGAAATGGAAGTGATTACAGATTTTCTTTGTTTTCGCTCTATCTCTTATAGTTACCGAGAAAAATGGACTTTTATGTTTTCACCCAAAAATCGAGTTTTCTGTGGGAAATGGAAGTGATCACAGATTTTCATTGTTTTCGCTCTATCTCTTATAGTTACCGAGAAAAACGGACTTGAATGTTTTCACTCAAAAATCGGGTTTTCTGTGGGAAATGGAAGTGATGTTTTCGGTCTATCTCTTATAGTTACCGAGAAAAATGGACTTTTATGTTTTCACTCAAAAACCGGGTTTTCTGTGGGAAATGGAAGTGATTACAGATTTTCTTTGTTTTCGCTCTATCTCTTATAGTTACCGAGAAAAATGGACTTTTATGTTTTTACTAAAAAATCGAGTTTTTTGTGGGAAATGGAAGTGATCACAGATTTTCTTTGTTTTCGCTCTATCTCTTATAGTTTCCGAGAAAAATGGATTTTTATGTTTTCACCCAAAAATCGGGTTTTCTGTGGGAAATGGAAGTGATCACAGATTTTCTTTGTTTTCTCTCTATCTCTTATAGTTACCGAGTAAAATGGACTTTTATGTTTTCACTGAAAAATCGGGTTTTCTGTGGGAAATGGAAGTGATCACAGATTTTCTTTGTTTTCGCTCTATCTCTTATAGTTACCGATAAAAATGGACTTTTATGTTTTTACTCAAAAATCGAGTTTTCTGTGGGAAATGGAAGTGATCACAGATTTTCTTTGTTTTCGCTCTATCTCTCATAGTTACCGAGAAAAGTGGACTTTTATGTTTTCACCCAAAAATCAGGTTTTCTGTGGGAAATGGAAGTGATCTCAGATTTTATTTATTTTCGCTCTATCTCTTATAGTTACCGAGACAAACGGACTTTTATGTTTTCACTCAAAAATCGAGTTTTTTGTGGGAAATGGAAGTGATCACAGATTTTATTTATTTTCGCTCTATCTCTTATAGTTAGTTAGTAAAATGGACTTTTATGTTTTCACTCAAAAATAGGGTTTTTTTTTGGGAAATGCAAGTGATCACAGATTTTCTTTGTTTTCGCTCTATCTCTTATAGTTAGTTAGTAAAATGGACTTTTATGTTTTCACTCAAAAATCGGGTTTTCTGTGTGATCACAGATTTTCTTTGTTTTCGCGCTATCTCTTATAGTTACTGAGAAAAATAGACTTTTCTGTTTTCACCAAAAAATCGGGTTTTCTGTGGGAAATGGAAGTGATCACAGATTTTCTTTGTTTTCGCTCTATCTCTTATAGTTACCGAGAAAAATGGACTTTTATGTTTTCACCCAAAAATCGGGTTTTCTGTGGGAAATGGAAGTGATCTCAGATTTTATTTGTTTTCGCTCTATCTTTTATAGTTACCGAAAAAAAAATGGACTTTTATGTTTTCACTCAAAAATCGGGTTTTCTGTGGGAAATGGAAGTGATCACAGATTTTCTTTGTTTTCGGTCTATCTCTTACAGTTACCGAGAAAAATGGACTTTTATGTTTTCACTCAAAAATCGAGTTTTCTGTGGGAAATGGAAGTGATCACAGATTCTCATTGTTTTCGCTCTATCTCTTATAGTTACCGAGAAAAACGGACTTGAATGTTTTCACTCAAAAATCGGGTTTTCTGTGGGAAATGGAAGTGATCACAGATTTCTTTGTTTTCGGTCTATCTCTTATAGTTACCGAGAAAAATGGACTTTTATGTTTTCACTAAAAATCGGGTTTTCTGTGGGAAATGGAAGTAATTACAGATTTTCTTTGTTTTCGCTCTATCTCTTATAGTTACCGAGAAAAATGGACTTTTATGTTTTCACCCAAAAATCGAGTTTTCTGTGGGAAATGGAAGTGATTACAGATTTTCTTTGTTTTCGCTCTATCTCTTATAGTTACCGAGAAAAATGGACTTTTATGTTTTCACCCAAAAATCGAGTTTTCTGTGGGAAATGGAAGTGATCACAGATTTTCATTGTTTTCGCTCTATCTCTTATAGTTACCGAAAAAAATGGACTTTTATGTTTTCACTCAAAAATCGAGTTTTCTGTGGGAAATGGAAGTGATTACAGATTTTCTTTGTTTTCGCTCTATCTCTTATAGTTACCGAGAAAAATGGACTTTTATGCTTTCACCCAAAAATCGAGTTTTCTGTGGGAAATGGAAGTGATCACAGATTTTCATTGTTTTCGCTCTATCTCTTATAGTTACCGAGAAAAATGGACTTTTATGTTTTCACTAAAAAATCGGGTTTTCTGTGGGAAATGGAAGTGATCACAGATTTTCATTGTTTTCGCTCTATCTCTTATAGTTACCGAGAAAAACGGACTTTTATGTTTTTACTCAAAAATCGAGTTTTCTGTGGGAAATGGAAGTGATCACAGATTTTCTTTGTTTTCGCTCTATCTCTTATAGTTACCGAGAAAAATGGACTTTTATGTTTTCACTCAAAAATCGGGTTTTCTGTGGGAAATGGAAGTGATCACAGATTTTCTTTGTTTTCGGTCTATCTCTTATAGTTACCGAGAAAAATGGACTTTTATGTTTTCACTCAAAAATCGAGTTTTCTGTGGGAAATGGAAGTGATCACAAATTCCCATTGTTTTCGCTCTATCTCTTATAGTTACCGAGAAAAACGGACTTGAATGTTTTCACTCAAAAATCGAGTTTTCTGTGGGAAATGGATGTGATCACAGATTTTCTTTGTTTTCGCTCTATCTCTTATAGTTACCGAGAAAAATTGACTTTTATGTTTTTACTCAAAAATCGAGTTTTCTGTGGGAAATGGAAGTGATCACGGATTTTCTTTGTTTTCGCTCTATCTCTTATAGTTACCGAGAAAAATGGACTTTTATGTTTTCACCCAAAAATCGGGTTTTCAGTGGGAAATGGAAGTGATCACAGATTTTCTTTGTTTTCGCTCTATATCTTACAGTTACCGAGAAAAATGAACCTTTATGTTTTTACTCAAAAATCGAGTTTTCTGTGGGAAATGGAAGTGATCACAGATTTTCTTTGTTTTCTCTCTATCTCTTATAGTTACCGAGAAAAATGGACTTTTATGTTTTCACCCAAAAATCGGGTTTTCTGTGGGAAATGGAAGTGATCACAGATTTCTTTGTTTTCGCTCTATCTCTTATAGTTACCGAGAAAAATGGACTTTTATGTTTTTAAACAAAATTCGAGTTTTCTGTGGGAAATGGAAGTGATCACAGATTTTCTTTGTTTTCGCTCTATCTCTTATAGTTACCGAGAAAAATGGACTTTTATGTTTTTCACCCAAAAATCGGGTTTTCTATGGGACATGGAAGTGATCACAGATTTCTTTGCTTTCGCTCCATATCTTATAGTTACCGAGAAAAATGGACTTTTATGTTTTTACTCAAAAATCGAGTTTTCTGTGGGAAATGGAAGTGATCACAGATTTTCTTTGTTTTCGCTCTATCTCTTATAGTTACCGAGAAAAATGGACTTTTATGTTTTCACTCAAAAATCGGGTTTTCTGTGGGAAATGGAAGTGATCACAGATTTTCTTTGTTTTCGCTCTATCTCTTATAGTTAGTTAGTAAAATGGACTTTTATGTTTTCACTCAAAAATCGGGTTTTCTGTGGGAAATGGATGTGATCACAGATTTTCTTTGTTTTCGCTCTATCTCTTATAGTTACCGAGAAAAATTGACTTTTATGTTTTTACTCAAAAATCGAGTCTTCTGTGGGAAATGTAAGTGATCACGGATTTTCTTTGTTTTCGCTCTATCTCTTATAGTTACCGAGAAAAATGGACTTTTATGTTTTCACCCAAAAATCGGGTTTTCTGTGGAATATGGAAGTGATCACAGATTTTCTTTGTTTTCTCTCTATCTCTTATAGTTACCGAGAAAAATGGACTTTTATGTTTTCACCCAAAAATCGGGTTTTCTGTGGGAAATGGAAGTGATCACAGATTTCTTTGTTTTCGCTCTATCTCTTATAGTTACCGAGAAAAATGGACTTTTATGTTTTTAAACAAAATTCGAGTTTTCTGTGGGAAATGGAAGTGATCACAGATTTTCTTTGTTTTCGCTCTATCTCTTATAGTTACCGAGAAAAATGGACTTTTATGTTTTCACTCAAAAACCGGGTTTTCTGTGGGAAATGAAACTGATCGCAGATTTTCTTTGTTTTCGATCTATCTCTTATAGTTACCGAGAAAAATGGACCTTTATGTTTTCACCCAAAAATCGGGAATGTGGAATATGGAAGTGATCACAGATTTTCATTGTTTTCGCTCTATCTCTTATAGTTACCGAGAAAAATGGACTTTTATGTTTTCACCCAAAAATCGGGTTTTCTGTGGGAAATGGAAGTGATCACAGATTTTCTTTGTTTTCCCCCTATCTCTTATAGTTTCCGAGAAAAATGGACTTCTATGTTTTCACTCAAAAATCGATTTTTCTGTGGGAAATGGAAGTGATCACAGATTTTCTTTGTTTTCGCTCTATCTCTTATAGTTACCGAGAAAAATGGACCTTTATGTTTTCACTCAAAAATCGGGTTTTCTGGGGGAAAGGGAGTGATCACAGATTTTCTTTGTTTTCGCTCTATCTCTTATAGTTACCGAGAAAAATGGACTTTTATGTTTTCACTCAAAAATCGGGTTTTCTGGGGGAAAAGGGAGTGATCACAGATTTTCTTTGTTTTCCCCCTATCTCTTATAGTTTCCGAGAAAAATGGACTTTTATGTTTTCACTCAAAAATCGATTTTTCTGTGGGAAATGGAAGTGATCACAGATTTTCTTTGTTTTCGCTCTATCTCTTATAATTACCGAGAAAAATGGACTTTTATGTTTTCACTCAAAAATCGGGTTTTCTGGGGGAAAAGGGAGTGATCACAGATTTTCTTTGTTTTCTCTCTATCTCTTATAGTTACCGAGAAAATTGGACTTTTATGTTTTTACTCAAAAATCGAGTTTTTTGTGGGAAATGGAAATGATCACAGATTTTCTTCGTTTTCGCTCTATCTCTTATAGTTACCGAGAAAAATGGACTTATATGTTTTCACCCAAAAATCGGGTTTTCTATGGGACATGGAAGTGATCACAGATTTTCTTTGTTTTCGCTCTATCTCTTATAGTTACCGAAAAAAA
Source organism: Lucilia sericata (assembly GCF_015586225.1). NCBI lineage: Eukaryota > Metazoa > Arthropoda > Insecta > Diptera > Calliphoridae > Lucilia > Lucilia sericata. Next base: position 62,281 of record NW_023994438.1, on the reverse strand, counting down.
TGGACCTTTATGCTTTCACTCAAAAATCGGGTTTTCTGTGGGAAATGGAAGTGATCACAGATTTTCTTTGTTTTCGCTCTGTGTCTTATAGTTACCTACAAAAATGGACTTTTATGTGTTCACTCAAAAATCGGGTTTTCTGTGGGAAATGGAAGTGATCACAGATTTTCTTTGTTTTCGCTCTATCTCTTATAGTTACCGAGAAAAATGGACCCTTATGTTTTCACTCAAAAATCGGGTTTTCTGTGGGAAATGGAAGTGATCACAGATTTTCTTTGTTTTCGCTCTATCTCTTATAGTTTCCGAGAAAAATAGACTTTTGTGTTTTCACTCAAAAATCGGGTTTTCTGGGGGAAATGGAAGTGATCACAGATTTTCTTTGTTTCCCCTCTATCTCTTTTAGTTACCGAGAAAAGTGGACTTTTATGTTTTCACCCAAAAATCGGGTTTTCTGGGGGAAATGGAAGTGATCACAGATTTTCTTTGTTTTCGCTCTATCTCTTATAGTTACCGAGAAAAATGGACTTTTATGTTTTCACCCAAAAATCGGGTTTTCTGGGGGAAATGGAAGTGATCACAGATTTTCTTTGTATTCGCTCTATCTCTTATAGTTACCGAGAAAAATGGACTTTTATGTTTTCACCCAAAAATCGGGTTTTCTGTGGGAAATGGAAGTGATTACAGATTTTCTTTGTTTTCGCTCTATCTCTTATAGTTACCGAGAAAAATGGACTTTTATGTTTTCACCCAAAAATCGAGTTTTCTGTGGGAAATGGAAGTGATCACAGATTTTCATTGTTTTCGCTCTATCTCTTATAGTTACCGAAAAAAATGGACTTTTATGTTTTCACTCAAAAATCGAGTTTTCTGTGGGAAATGGAAGTGTTATGTTTTCACCCAAAATCGGGTTTTCTGTGGGAAATGGAAGTGATCACAGATTTTCTTTGTTTTCCCCCTATCTCTTATAGTTTCCGAGAAAAATGGACTTCTATGTTTTCACTCAAAAATCGATTTTTCTGTGGGAAATGGAAGTGATCACAGATTTTCTTTGTTTTCGCTCTATCTCTTATAGTTACCAAGAAAAATGGACCTTTATGTTTTCACTCAAAAATCGGGTTTTCTGGGGGAAAAGGGAGTGATCACAGATTTTCTTTGTTTTCGCTCTATCTCTTATAGTTACCGAGAAAAAATGGACTTTTATGTTTTCACTCAAAAATCGGGTTTTCTGGGGGAAAAGGGAGTGATCACAGATTTTCTTTGTTTTCCCCCTATCTCTTATAGTTTCCGAGAAAAATGGACTTTTATGTTTTCACTCAAAAATCGATTTTTCTGTGGGAAATGGAAGTGATCACAGATTTTCTTTGTTTTCGCTCTATCTCTTATAATTACCGAGAAAATGGACTTTTATGTTTTCACTCAAAAATCGGGTTTTCTGGGGGAAAAGGGAGTGATCACAGATTTTCTTTGTTTTCTCTCTATCTCTTATAGTTACCGAGAAAATTGGACTTTTATGTTTTTACTCAAAAATCGAGTTTTTTGTGGGAAATGGAAATGATCACAGATTTTCTTCGTTTTCGCTCTATCTCTTATAGTTACCGAGAAAAATGGACTTATATGTTTTCACCCAAAAATCGGGTTTTCTATGGGACATGGAAGTGATCACAGATTTTCTTTGTTTTCGCTCTATCTCTTATAGTTACCGAAAAAAATGGACCTTTATGCTTTCACTCAAAAATCGGGTTTTCTGTGGGAAATGGAAGTGATCACAGATTTTCTTTGTTTTCGCTCTGTGTCTTATAGTTACCTACAAAAATGGACTTTTATGTGTTCACTCAAAAATCGGGTTTTCTGTGGGAAATGGAAGTGATCACAGATTTTCTTTGTTTTCGCTCTATCTCTTATAGTTACCGAGAAAAATGGACCCTTATGTTTTCACTCAAAAATCGGGTTTTCTGTGGGAAATGGAAGTGATCACAGATTTTCTTTGTTTTCGCTCTATCTCTTATAGTTTCCGAGAAAAATAGACTTTTGTGTTTTCACTCAAAAACCGGGTTTTCTGGGGGAAATGGAAGTGATCACAGATTTTCTTTGTTTCCCCTCTATCTCTTTTAGTTACCGAGAAAAGTGGACTTTTATGTTTTCACCCAAAAATCGGGTTTTCTGGGGGAAATGGAAGTGATCACAGATTTTCTTTGTTTTCGCTCTATCTCTTATAGTTACCGAGAAAAATGGACTTTTATGTTTTCACCCAAAAATCGGGTTTTCTGGGGGAAATGGAAGTGATCACAGATTTTCTTTGTATTCGCTCTATCTCTTATAGTTACCGAGAAAAATGGACTTTTATGTTTTCACCCAAAATCGGGTTTTCTGTGGGAAATGGAAGTGATTACAGATTTTCTTTGTTTTCGCTCTATCTCTTATAGTTACCGAGAAAAATGGACTTTTATGTTTTCACCCAAAAATCGAGTTTTCTGTGGGAAATGGAAGTGATCACAGATTTTCATTGTTTTCGCTCTATCTCTTATAGTTACCGAAAAAAATGGACTTTTATGTTTTCACTCAAAATCGAGTTTTCTGTGGGAAATGGAAGTGATCACAGATTTTCTTTGTTTTCGGTCTATCTCTTATAGTTACCGAGAAAAATGAACTTTTATGTTTTCACTAAAAAATCGGGTTTTCTGTGGGAAATGGAAGTGATTACAGATATTCTTTGTTTTCGCTCTATCTCTTATAGTTACCGAGAAAAATGGACTTTTATGTTTTTACTAAAAAATCGAGTTTTTTGTGGGAAATGGAAGTGATCACAGATTTTCTTTGTGTTCGCTCTATCTCTTATAGTTACCGAGAAAAATGGACTTTTATGTTTTCACTCAAAAATCGGGTTTTCTGTGGGAAATGGAAGTGATCACAGATTTTCTTTGTTTTCGCTCTATCTCTTATAGTTACCGAGAAAAACGGACTTGAATGTTTTCACTCAAAAATCGGGTTTTCTGTGGGAAATGGAAGTGATCACAGATTTTCTTCGTTTTCGCTCTATCTCTTATAGTTACCGAGAAAAATGGACTTATATGTTTTCACCCAAAAATCGGGTTTTCTATGGGACATGGAAGTGATCACAGATTTTCTTTGTTTTCGCTCTATCTCTTATAGTTACCGAAAAAAATGGACCTTTATGCTTTCACTCAAAATCGGATTTTCTGTGGGAAATGGAAGTGATCACAGATTTTCTTTGTTTTCGCTCTGTGTCTTATAGTTACCTACAAAAATGGACTTTTATGTGTTCACTCAAAATCGGGTTTTCTGTGGGAAATGGAAGTGATCACAGATTTTCTTTGTTTTCGCTCTATCTCTTATAGTTACCGAGAAAAATGGACTTTTATGTTTTCACCCAAAATCGAGTTTTCTGGGGGAAATGGAAGTGATCACAGATTTTCTTTGTTTTCGCTCTATCTCTTATAGTTTCCGAGAAAAATAGACTTTTGTGTTTTCACTCACAAATCGGGTTTTCTGGGGGAAATGGAAGTGATCACAGATTTTCTTTGTTTTCGCTCTATCTCTTTTAGTTGCCGAGAAAAGTGGACTTTTATGTTTTCACCCAAAAATCGGGTTTTCTGGGGGAAATGGAAGTGATCACAGATTTTCTTTGTTTTCGCTCTATCTCTTATAGTTTCCGAGAAAAATAGACTTTTGTGTTTTCACTCAAAAATCGGGTTTTCTGGGGGAAATGGAAGTGATCACAGATTTTCTTTGTTTCCCCTCTATCTCTTTTAGTTGCCGAGAAAAGTGGACTTTTATGTTTTCACCCAAAAATCGGGTTTTCTGGGGGAAATGGAAGTGATCACAGATTTTCTTTGTTTTCGCTCTATCTCTTATAGTTACCGAGAAAAATGGACTTTAATGTTTTCACCCAAAAATCGGGTTTTCTGGGGGAAATGGAAGTGATAACAGATTTTCTTTGTTTCCGCTCTATCTCTTATAGTTACCGAGAAAAATGGACTTTTATGTTTTCACCCAAAAATCGGGTTTTCTGGGGGAAATGGAAGTGATCACAGATTTTCTTTGTTTTCGCTCTATCTCTTATAGTTACCGAGAAAAATGGACTTTTATGTTTTCACCCAAAAATCGGGTTTTCTGTGGGAAATGGAAGTGATCACAGATTTTCTTTGTTTTCGCTCTATCTCTTATAGTTACCGAGAAAAATAGGCTTTTATGTTTTCATTCGAAAATCAAGTTCTGGGGAAAATGGAAGTGATCACAGATTTTCTTTGTTTTCGCTTTATCTCTTATAGTTACCGAGAAAAATGGACTTTTATGTTTTCACCCAAAAGTCGGGTTTTCTGGGGGAAATGGATTTCGGTCTATCTCTTATAGTTACAGAGAAAATGGACTTTTATGTTTTCAACCAAAAATCAAGTTTTCTGTGGGAAATGGAAGTGATTACAGATTTTCTTAGTTTTCGCTCTATCTCTTATAGTTACCGAGAAAAATGGACTTTTATGTTTTCATCCAAAAATCGAGTTTTCTGTAGGAAATGGAAGTGATCACATATTTTCTTTGTTTCCGTTCTATCTCTTATAGTGACCGAGAAAAATCAAGTTTTCTGGGGGAAATGGAAGTGATTACAGATTTTCTTTGTTTTCGCTCTATCTCTTATAGTTACCGAGAAAAATGGACTTTTATGTTTTCACCCAAAAATCGGGTTTTCTGTGGGATGTGGAAGTGATCACAGATTTTCTTTGTTTCCGCTCTATCTCTTATAGTTTCCGAGAAAAATGGACTTATATGTTTTCACTCAAAATCGGGTTTTCTGTGGGAAATGGAAGTGATAACAGATTTTCTTTGTTTCCGCTCTATCTCTTATAGTTACCGAGAAAAATGGACTTTTATGTTTTCACTAAAAATCGGGTTTTCTGTTTGAAATGGAAGTGATCACAGATTTTCTTTGTTTTCGCTCTATCTCTTATAGTTACCGAGAAAAATGGACTTTTATGTTTTCACCCGAAAATCGGATTTTCTGTGGGAAATTAAAGTGATCACATATTTTCTTTTTTTTTCGCTCTATCTCTTATAGTTACCGAGAAAAATGGACTTTAATGTTTTCACCCAAAAATCGAGGTTTCTGTGGGAAATGGAAGTGATCACAGATTTTCTTTTTTTCGCTCTATCTCTTATAGTTTCCGAGAAAAATAGACTTTTAGGTTTTCACTTAAAATCGGGTTTTCTGTGGGAAATAGAAGTGATCTTTTTTTTCGGGAAAGTGGGAAATAGTAGTGATCTTTCTTTTCGCTCTATCTCTTATAGTTTCCGAGAAAAATGGACTTTTATGTTTTAATAAAAATATGGTTTCCGTGAGAAATGGAAGTGATAGACGAATTTTTGTATTTTATTCATATGGGAGGTACCGCTCCCCTCATGGGTAGTCCATCAATATATAACCCAAAATGTTTACATGGATGTTAAAGTTCTTCGTGCAAAATGTTAAGATTCTGATTGTAATAGTTTCCAAGATAAAATAATTTTTCTATTTAATTTATATTGGAGGTGCCGAGCCCTCTGCTGCTAGTCCGCCTACTTTTTGTTCTAAATAATCATATTGACACTAAAGTGGCTTCTATCCAAAAACATGTTGGCTATTGAATATATCGTCCTCTCATCGTGGAATACCTACCGATCAGGGATTTTATAGCAGCTTGACCATCAGTATAGATATCTCAATTTGATATACGATAGTACATAAGATGATTTGCTGACATGTCATCAATGTATACTATACACATTGGAAGACTATATGCTACCATCGGACTTGCTCGATTGCATACCAGACACAGAATATATCGGCAACTTTGAAACACTGATCCCAAATAGAATATCATGGTCGTGCGGAACATTAGAGCAAATACCCGTAGAAATCTGTTGATAAACCGATGGCTCATAATTGAGGGATAAAGCGGGTTTGGGGTTCTTTATTGAAACCCAGCAACATATATGTATATACTACTATTTACCAAATTACAACACTAACTTCCAGGCAGTGGTCCGAGCAATAGAGAAGTGCGTAAATTGGATTAGAATGGCGCCAACAGGGGTTAACATATTTACCGACAGCCAGAAGGATATAAGAGCAATATCAGGTGATAAAGTCAAATCTAAGAAGAGCAGAACGAGAAGCCTTCTCAAAACCAGGAAGTCTGAGTTTAGTATGATGGAATATGGGTACAGCTGTACAAAATTGGACGTGCGGATTCCGACTAGTGAGACAGTGAAACTCTGGAGCACTTCATTTACCATTGTCAGGCTTTCGTCGAATTTAGATCCAAGTATATTGACAGTGATATAACATTCCTCATAGAGATTGAAAAATTCTTAGGAATTACGTCTAGGAAACATGAAGATTTAACGAGATTTCGACTCTTTTTCGTCTTTTAATTTTAATTTCAAGAACCTTTTTTCTCTCACTGTTAAGATAATACACAAACAAAAAACTCTTTCGAACTGAACATCATCATTATTTGAAAATAAAATTGATTGTTGCCTCCATAGATATCCGTACAGATGGCAAACAATCACTACGTGGACAAAAAATTACACATACATATATAAAGAGATATTGGTGAAAATTCTATAAAATTAAGTGGAAATTGGTGGGTGTGTCTGTAATTGATGCAACTCAATTGTCCATATACTCGTACTATTTACAATGGTACATCGTATTTTAGCAAGAGCAGCTACTAATACTGCAAATACCAACTGTAAGGGTCAGAAATTTGGAGGACTTAAAACATTCAGACAGAAATCTATTCCAAAAGACATTAACAAGTAACAGCTTAAGCGGGCCTTAATAGTAGAACCTCATTGGTGTTGAGGATCTAATTAAAGTGATATTTCTATATCAACCAAGGATAAATTGAAAGTTATTTCCAATTGCTTAAGAAAGTGTCTATGATCTCAACTGATCTTAGGTTCTCTACTAAAACGATCGTCTCTAATTTGGCCTTCAAACTTGAAAGAGTTGAATTTGAATTATTAATATCGCTAACAAATGTGATCAGTCCTTTCAAGTCCTGGCCATTGTTGTAGTTATATGTGGCATGTTGTCATACTGAAATGATGATATTGCTGTTGTTGTTGTTGCTGCTGCTGTCATTGCTGTTGTTGTTTTTCTATAGTCATACGTTTATATCCTTAATTATGATTATTGTTATTTTTCGCTCGAAATGTCGCATTTACTGTCGTCGTTGCTGATGTGTATGCTGCTACTTTTGTTTAAAGCTGTTGTTGTTGTTAGTGTTGCTGCATCAGTCGCAACCCATTTACTATAACACCATCATCGTCATATACATCTCTTTCACTCTATACATTATATTGACTGCAGCTCGTTATGTTGCCATAAATTTTACAGTTTGACATCGCATTAAAATGTTGTTGGATGGAATTGACGATGTTGCTATTGCTGGTCTTCTTGTTGTTGTTGTTGTTGTCGTTGTTCCATTTTTGTTGTACTTTTCGTTTGGCGTCCATTCGCTGTGTTAAATACTATATGTTGTCATTTTTTTAAATTGTTCATTTATTTTGTTGTTGTTGCTGCTGCTGTTGTTACGTGCAAAATATTACCACCGTATTGCATTGCATTGTTGTGCATTATTTTATTATTATTTTTCAGTTGTTGTTGTTGCTGTTATGACACTTAAATGTCGCTATCATTTGATGTTCACCATTTCAGTTTTTTTCTTCGTCTACTGCATACTTTTAGTCATTCATACATAACCATCACTTTTGCCTACTTTTGGGCGTTCATACATTAACATCAGCCTTGTCATTGTTGTCCTCGTCATCATCATCATCACCATTATACGGCTTGAAATGGTTGTATAATTGTACATCATTCGTTTATTTTTGTTTTATTCTTTAATAATTTGTTTTTTTCATTGGTAGTTAAAAGTATTTATGTGTTTTTTTTTTGTCGTCGAAAATTCGATATTTACAACTCACTTCACACTCATGCGTTGCTCAATTATCTGCAGCTACATAAATCGTTTTGAAATCCATTCACATTTAATTTTTATATTTATTTTTTCGGTTATTTACGTTACATTTACGTTTGTGGTGTTATTTTTGTGTATTGTTTTAATTTTTTGTCCATAATGATGAACTGTTTTAGCCCTTAGCTGTCTGTGATCTTTTAAAGCAGTTCTTTAAAGAGAGATTATAAATTATGGTAATTTTACTATTTCAAAACTTGGTTTTGGACGAAATAACGTTTGTCGTTACGGCATTAGCTGCGATCACTGATATGCCAGTGATCGACGTTGTCATATGCATGGAAACTTTAGTCCTTATCCAGCTTTCTAGGTTATAAAAACAGTAAATCTTAATTAATTATAAGAAGTATAGGTTTTACTAAAGGCACATACAAGATCTTCTTCTCAACTGCAGCAGTTTATGATCGATTGCAGTATAACTTTATACTTCTATATGTAATAGAATAAAACATTTCACAAGACAAGGAACAGATATTCTTGTGGATTCTAAGGAATCGAAACCTAGCAGTTGCTCTTGCAAGCATGATCGAATAATACTGGGATAGTCAAGCAGATCATATCTTTGAACGCTCTTATTGTCTTTAAAGGGTACATATCTGGCATTTATTCGCTGCTAAAACATTCCGATTGCTATACAAAGCATATGGTGAATGTGGTTCATCGATTTTAATAAGCGAATGATTATTTATGAGGTTTAGAAGTGGTGATTTAGACACGAATGGCAAAGATCGCCCACGACAGCCCAAAAATGGAGAAATTACTCCACGATGGTTAACAATTAACGAACTTAACACGATCTTACAAAACATTGCGAGCTATTCAAGGGATTCTTTCAAATGTAGGGAGCATCTTGCTGCTTTTGCAAGAATCCCAGAAGGAGTTAATAATTTCTATAAAAGGAGTTAATATTTGCAACGAATCAATACTTGCAATGAGAAATGCATTCATTACGATAACCCGAAGCGTAAGAGAATTTATGAAATGCTGGACTAACCAGCCGAATCGACATCAAACCAAATATACATGTTGCAAAACCTGTTAGTAACTAAATATTTAGAAAAGTGTGAACTCCCTAAAAATTGTTGTCAACATGAGCTTGGAAAAACATTGAGAGCATTAGGTTAGGTTTATAGGAGGATGTATACTACATCTAATCCGAAGAAATACACCTGGGCCATTACCTGGGCCACTATCGCTCCTTTTCACGAGCTTGACTTGCTCATTTTAAGGAGATTTCTCGGCTTGCTCTCATCAGGGTCACCCCATAGGATCTTTTTGGTTCTACCCACCGTTTAAATATTTCAAGAGGCCTTATGAGATTCTCTCATCTATATAATTTAATTCAGCTTTTGTTGCGTCGAATGGTTTTGCATTTGTTAGGTTAACTACCTCGAGCTCCCTTCCCTTTCTTTTAATCCAACATGGTCTTAGATTTAATTCTATCACCTGATATCGCCCTAATTGCCTTCTGGCTGCCGGTAAATATATTAAGGGCTATGGGCGCCATATTTATTCTAACCCAATTTACACATTCCGATATTGCTCAGACTTCTGCCTTGTTATGATTAGATAAACGGTGGTTTATTTCTGTTTCTGGGTCTTCAATATAGAACCCCACAATTTAGAGACATCCGTGTAACAACGGATTCCTAATGGTTTTTGCTCTAATGTTCCGCTTGACCAAGACATTCTATCTGGGATCAACGTTTCAAAGTTTCCGACATATTCTGTCTCTGGTATGCGATCAGGCACGTCCGATGATTGTGTATAACCTTCAAATGTGTCCAGTATACATTGATGACGTGTCCTATAACTGCTGTTGGCCAGTTCGCCTAAAGTAAAGAGCCGTTCGGCTGTAAGCGCCGCCTCATATTTTAAATATGTTACAATGGGTGGAATATCTAGCAACGTTTCCAGATCTTTGGTTGACGTAGTACACATGACACCACTTATACCCAAGCAGCCGGGTTAACATTGAGGCCTCTCGGTTGAGCCCAACTGAAGGCCATATTCAGAGCCTCCTGAGCTCTTGTACAAGTAATTTGGATCCTTTCCCTTTAAAAGTATTACGATATCGTCTGCATAGCAGACAGGTTTACGTTTATTCTCAGTTAGGGTCCTTAGGAGGCCATTAATCGTGGTAACCCAAAGTAAAGGTGACACATTGCCACCCGTACAATCGCAGCTTCTCCATATGTTTCTTAGCATGTAGTTGATCCAGTTACGGAGCACCCGGTCAAAAACTGGTCTAGGGATTGGATAATGGTATCAGTGTGCACATTATTGAAAGCGCCTTTGATGTCAATACATACCGCCAGTGTATACAGTTTGCTATCGAAGGATTTACCTATGTAGTGGACAACTTCGATTAAAGCGGTTACCACCGATCATCCCTTTACATAAGCATGCTGCTTAAATTTAAGGTCTTTGTCTAGTATACTGCTTTTAACCATACTATCGACTAACCGTTCCAAGGTTTTAAGTAGTAAGGAAGTAAGACTTATCGGTCGATAGGACTTAGGTGTCGCATAGCTAGGTTTCCCTGGTTTGGGTATAAATATTACATTTACATTCTGACATTTAATGGGGGCTCTGCAGCTTGAGAGCATTAAATGCAGCAATTTAAAGACGTTTATATTGGTTAAAATACGAATAGAAGCTAAGAAATATTCCGTCAGTATAGATCGAAACACACCTAGAATATGCGACCAGACATGAAGGTGCAATGTTCCATCATGACAACGGTGGGCCACTTGTAACAATACCAATACCCAACAAAAACATGTACTTACTCCAGAACTTACTTTTAAAGGACTACTTCATACCGTCTGCATTACTTAGAAGGAATCTAGTAATGACATTCAAATAACTATATACGTAAGTGCTTATTTTTTAGACTTGAAATTATGTTTTCGCATGTTATTTTTTGTCAAAACTAATAGTAGATAGTAATTCGTAGTGGACGAATACTCGTAATCAATTATTTCCCAAAAACCAAACTACTTACTAAACAACTTATTTGCAGGCGATCGTAGTAAGTACTCATCGAACTCCTTACTTATAAGGGAGCGTGGTAAGCACTTGCCTCCAATGTCATCACCGTGTTATTTAAAATGATGTGAACAGTGAACAAGTTCCTATTGATGTAAAATTCTAGAAAATTCTTATGTAATTTGACATCATAAAACATACACAAATATCAAATGTAATGAAATTCTAAAAAAAAATATTTATGGACAAAAGGTTCGGAACAAAAAATATAATTTAAATGTAAAATAATGACAAGTAAAACATACGTCATGTTCGATCTGCAGTTTGTTGTATGAGTTTATTTCTTCTTGAGCACGCAAACTACAAAATTGCATGTAATATTCAGTCAATAACAACAGCAGCAATAACAACAATGAGAAGTAAATGTCAAATTGTAATAAAATTCTTTAAAAAAATATAGAAAAATATCAACTTTTCTAAAGTAAATAACTAGAAAATTGCTTTAACATGGAATACATGTTAAATGTCTTGTGGTACCAAATTTTCTACTCGAAATCAAATTCATAAATATATAAATGTTTCTATGAATATGTTTTAGATGTAAAGGACATATACATAACTAGTTAGAAGATATGTATGTCTATGTTCTTATACGAAATTTTGAATTGAATTTATTTTATGATTAACAATAAATCGTCTCTTACCCAAAACATAAACGTTTTTTCCAATTTTTATTTTTTTCCAATCTCAGAGGTTATCAGAAGTATATTGTATAAAAGAGGACATCAGCAGCAATAACAAAATGTTTATGAAAACATTTCTAGATTTAGTTATAGATTCCGGATAGATAAAATTAAATAAAAAAAAATATCTCAAGAAAAAAATTTATAACATAACAAGCTTTTCATATCATGACCAAAAAATTTATAAATTCAAAAAGAGATTTGAGATGGGGTAAAAAGTAGCAGAAGAGTCTAGCAATCGATATAATAACAAATATATGTTTGTACCCAGAAAGCAATGTCGTTTTTGACCATCTTTGATAACTCACGACAATGCAATGGAATAAATTTTAGTTAAGGTAAAGCCAAAAAAAAAAACATCCTTTAGTAGAGTAAGTACAGATACAAACAAGTAAGAAATTATAGTCGGGGCGTGGCCGACCATATGATACCCTACACCAATTGCGAATATTAAATGTGATTAATTTCAATAATGAAGCATTTCTGTTAATCTCATATAGGTTCCAAA
>NW_023994438.1:32500-45000 GCF_015586225.1 Lucilia sericata | reverse complement strand
TATAGAACCCCAGACCCACTTTGTCCCCTAATTTAGAGCCATCCGTGTAGCAACGGATTCCTACTGGTATTTGCTCTAATGTTCCGCTTGACCAAGACATTCTATCTGGGATTAGCGTTTCAAAGTTTCCGACATATTCAGTGTCTGGTATGCGATCAGGCACGTCCGATGAATGTGTATAACCTTCCAATGTGTCCAGTATACATTGATGACGTGTCCTATAACCGTTTTTGGCCAGTTCGCCTAAAGTAAAGAGACGTTCGGCTGTAAGCGCCGCATCATATCTTATATATGTTTCAATGGGTGGAATATCTAGCAACGTTTCCAGAGCCTTGGTTGAAGTAGTACACATGGCACCACTTATACCCAAGCAGCATGTACGCTGAACTCCCTGTAGTAGTTTGATATTACACTTTTTGTCCAAAGCAGTCCACCAGATTATTGAAGCATAAGCTAGAATTGGTCTAATTACACTTTTATAAAGCCAATTTGTCATAGTAGGACTGAGACCCCATTTCATGCCTATGGTTCTCCTACATATCGCCCAGCACCGATGTGCCTTGTTGATCCTATCCTCTATGTGGTGTCTCCATTTTAATTTCCGGTCAAGTATTACACCTAAGTACTTAACTTTGTCTGTCACCGGTATCTTCTTGCCCAAGAAGCAAGGTTCAGTATATGTAGAAATTTTTGTCTTTCTTGTGAAAAGACAGATTTCCGTCTTCGCCGGGTTAAACGGTTAGTTAGTTAGTTAGTTTTAGTTAGTTAGTTAGTTAGTTAGTTAGTTAGTTAGTTAGTTAGTTAGTTAGTTTAGTTAGTTAGTTTTAGTTAGTTAGTTAGTTAGTTAGTTAGTTAGTTAGTTAGTTAGTTAGTTAGTTAGTTAGTTGTTAGTTAGTTAGTTAGTTAGTAGTTAGTTAGTTAGTAGTTAGTTAGTTAGTTAGTTAGTTAGTTAGGGATAGTTTGAGTAATAGCGAGAAAATTTCGGTCGTTTGATCTACCGCTAAATGCATTTTTCTGACCATCAGCTTTTATGTCTTTGATCCCGTTTCGAAGCGCCCAATTAGCCTGGAACTAGTATTTAGATAAGAGTGTCAGTTTGTGTGTGAGTTTCATGTGCAAAAGTTCTAAGCAGGAAGGATGTACGACGTATGGGTCCATAAGCCTTTTATGTCACACAATTTCGCTTTTCAGGTTGGGAAAATTGTTAACCTTGCTTCCTGTCGCACTTAATATAACTTATCTAAAGTGTAGCATAGTTAAGGGGCTTTATAATGTTTATTTGAAAAAATCAGTATACACAACATGTTTATTTAAGAAAAAAAAATATCGTAAAGTAAAGTAATCGATTTAATAAACTGTCACCGGCATGCATTTATCCCCCGCACAAACGTATACACTTGCAACATGTAGACAATCAAACCATTCTGCCATTATTGTGGTTCAAAGGAAAAAAAACACGATTTAATTCATTTGTGAAGCGTTGCATTTTACTTTATCGTTTAAAATTTTTTCTTAATATATTTCTACTTTTTTTAATCGATTCCTATAACTATCATAGTTGTTGTTGTATTTGTTTTTATTATTGTCCATCCTTATAGAAACCTAAATACTCACTCACAATCAAAAAGTAGTATGATAAACCAGGCAGTTATACAATGGTGTATGGATCCTTTTTAGAAAGTGGAGTCTTATTATGTGACTAACCGATCAATTAAAGAGTTTAAAATCTTACGATTACAGAGAATACAGTCAATCGATAACAGAAACTGTAGTCGTTCGGATACAGTGTGTTTTTATCTGTTTGACTTTTGGTTACAAAAACTATGTTCGTTTGAACCTGGGAGTTACGGAGACTATAGCTGATCGACTTTAAAAATAAAAGTCATTCGATTATATTCCTTCAACTGTACAACTATATATAGTTGTTCCAGTCATTTAATTGTTCGACTATGAATACCATATTCGTTCAACATTATAGTCGTTCCCTTACACAGCTACTATTTACATATCTACTATAGAAACTATAGTTATAGGACTATATTCGTTCAATTATAGAACGTTGTTAAAGTCATTTAGTCATTTAACCGTTCTACTATAGACGCCATATTCGTTCGACAAAGAGACTATAGTGGTTCGACTATAGAGACTATAGTAGTTCGACTATAGAGACTGAAGTCGTTCGACGATAGAGACTGTAGTCGTTCGCCTATAGAGACTGTGGTCGTTCGCCTATAGAGACTGTAGTCGTTCAACTATAGAGACTGCAGTCGTTCGACTATAGAGACTGCAGTCGTTCGACTATAGAGACCACAGTCGTTCGATTATAGAGACTATTGTCTTTCGACTTTAGAGACTGCAGTCGTTCAACTAGAGACTGCATTCGTTTGACTATAGATACTATTGTCGTTCGACTATAGAGATTGTAGTCCTGTGACTATAGAGATTGTAGTCGTTCGACTATAGAGACTGTGTCGTTCGACTATAGAGACTGTTGTCGTTCGAATATAGAGACTGTTGTCGTTCGACTATAGAGATTGTAGTCGTTCGACTATAGAGACTGTAGTCGTTCGACTATAGAGATTGTAGTCGGTCGACTATAGAGACTGTTGTCGTTCGAATATAGAGATTGTTGTCGTTCGACTATAGAGATTGTAGTCGTTCGACTATAGTGACTGTAGTCGTTCGACTATAGAGGCTGTTGCCGTTCGACTATAGAGACTTTAGTCGTTCGCCTATATAGACTGTAGTCGTTCAACTATAGAGACTGCAGTCGTTCGACTATAGAGACTATTGTCGTTCGACTATAGAGACCACAGTCGTTCGATTATAGAGACTATTGTCTTTCGACTTTAGAGACTGCAATCGTTCAACTAGAGACTGTATTCGTTTGACTATAGATACTATTGTCGTTCGACTATAGAGATTGTAGTCCTGTGACTATAGAGACTGTAGTCGTTCGACTATAGAGACTGTAGTCATGCAACTATAAAGACTGTAGTCGTTCGACTATAGAGACTGTAGTCGTTCGACTATAGAGACTGTTGTCGTTCGACTATAGAGACTGTAGTCGTTCGCTTATAGTGACTGTAGTCGTTCAACTATAGAGACTGTAGACGTTCTACTATATAGACTATTGTCGTTCGACTATAGAGACCACAGTCGTTCGATTATAGAGACAATATAGTTTAATCTTTTCAACGAATATAGTTTATAATCGTTCGGCTACACAGAGACTACAGTTGTTCTGTAGAGGCTATAGTCTTTCGACTATAAAGACTTTAGTCGTTACATTCTAGAAACTATAGTCGTTCGACTATACAGACTATAGTCGTTCGACGATAGTAACTGCAGTCTTCTGCAATAGAGGCTATAGATGTTTTACTGTAGAAACCAGAGTCGTTTGACTATAGAGACTATAGTCTTTTAACTGTAGAGGTTATAGTCGTTCGACTATATAAACTATAGTCGCTCGACCATATAAGCTACAGTCGTTCTGCAATAGATACTGTATTCATTAGACTATAGAAACTATAGTCGTTGTACTCTAGAGGCTATAGTCGTTTTACTATAGAGAAGACTGTAGAGGCTATAATCGGGAGAATACAGTCATTCGACAATCAAGACTAAACTTGTTTAACTATCGAAATTGCTTCAGACTTTCAGACTATAATTGTAGTCGAACGACTATAGTGTTCATTGAACCTAGTCAAGCTATTAATGAACAATAGGGACTTTAGGCGTTTGTCTATAGAAAACTATTGTCATTCGACATTCAGAATCTCAACAGTTGAACGTATATAGTATTTTAAAGAATTTGTTTTTAAACATAGCCAGTGATAATCCTATTGGTTTAATAAAATCTATAATAATTCTAATTCGTCTCTCAGAACTGCTAGATTGCAGTGTAGTTTTTGTATGTCCCTATTTGTTTGTTTATTTATTATTCCAATAAGTTCAAGTCACGATAATTGCAACCTCAAGAGTAAATTTTAGTTTACTATGTGTCGTTTTTTTTTTTCTCGATATATTAATTTTTTCTTTTTCAAATCATATATAGAGGGTCAGCTTATGTAATGAATCCTTCTGGTGTATGGTGTAGCCTCATCAGTAAAGAAACAGGAAAAAATATGAAAAGAATTCAACTTGTCCATTATATGTAAAAATATGGAAGCATTATAAAGTGGGGGATTATTTCAATTGTTGGTACTACTTCGACTACTGCTGCTGCTGAATGAATATCTTAACAAATATGAGCACAATATGGACAGTATAAAAGATACATGTGTGCATATGAACTGATATTGATATCAAATTAAATAAAAACAAAATTCTACACTCGAAAATATGTGGTTAGATATTTAAAAACCAAGTTTAGTTTCCTAGAGTTTGATAATTTCTGATATTCGGGTATTTCATTAAAGCATTTCTTGCACTTCCCAATAGTTAACCTTTCTCTAAGAAATTATAACCAAAATAGCAATTAACTAACATTTTCCTTCTGAACCTCATATATTACCAACTTGATGCAATATTGTTTGTTAGCACACTTCCCCTTCCCCTTTTTCACCATTTCCATTTTCCACCTTCCCTACACATACTTACTGCTGTACAGCAACTACAATTGAGGAAGCAATTTTTATCTACTGCAACAATCATACCATGATGCGAAAATTTCGTTAAGCAAAAATGAAACGATGTATGAAAAGAGGAAAAAAAAATGAAAATGTACACATCTCATGAACAGAATTTTCTTATAAAACGTAACAACTCTTCTTCTTGGTATTCTCGTTTATTGAAAATCTATAGAATATTTTTTCATCAGAAAAATCCTTTATGTTGATTATGTTACATGGAGTTTATTTTATTAAAAATATGTATATCTGTTACAAAAAAAAAAAAATGTAAAAGAAACAAGTAAGAAAGTGTAGGCTTGACGGAACCTATGATACCTTACACCTCTTACATATGAATTACAAAAGTCGATTAGTAAAAGGCCTCTAGAACACAAATCTTGTTGGTTAGTAGGAGTACTTATAAATACCGATCGAACGAAAGAAAGATTCACTAATTGATTCGAAACGACAGGTTTGTCATTGTTGTTTTGGGAGGCATCTGCTTGATGCCCATAATCTCGACCTCATTCTTACCGCTGAAGCTCTGAGTGTTTCGAAGAGTGTAATTCCAGCTAGTTTTCTTAAGAATTCCTATAAAGTAGTCAATAGTGAAAACGGTTCTGGAAGTTTTCGGCCCCCGGCCTAAACGATACAAAAGATTCGGGCATCCAGCTGTCACTCTTAAATGGCTTCAACAGAAAACTGATCAGGCCTTTTTAAAGCTACGTATCTCAGCTAAGAGCATACTTCCAACCAACATATGTTATTACTGATCTTTCTATTGTTAACCACCTCGCCTACGGGATATGTTCCCGCACTTCGGGGGAAAAGAGGTGCTACCAACATTTCTAATCTGCCGGGGCTATAAACTGGTGGAGTCAAATGTATCATGGGACTTTCTTTGGAATGGTTTTTCCTGGCGTTGAACCAAGGAGGCCTATAATCTGTTACTACTGGAACCGTGAGACTTTGTCTAGTCCCGGTTATTTGAGAGGTCCCTTTGGAATGATGGGATGGGTGGTTTAAACACAAACTCACGGGAAGAGAATGTTGGTTAAAAGTTTGTTAAAGGTAAAGTCTATAATTCGGGATAAGTTCGCTGCTGATACCGAGACAAAAGATACCCCGCAGAGGAGAGGATGTGGAACTAAGCGTTAGTCTCTAGTGTATATGATACTGGATGGATGTAGGGGTATTCGGTCTTCACTCAAACGTAAACCTAGGATGAGTCTATCGGATCTTTTTCTCAATAAAAGTGTCTGATGAATTGGAAGTGCTCTGGGTTGAATGGTGATGGAAAAGTGATACCATTAAATTTTCCTTCCTTATTCGGTTATGTTCAGGATTTAGTCCGTTCATACCAGATTAACACAATGTGTTCTCTGTGAATAAGATTAAGAACAAGTTCTCGGTTGATTTGATGGATTCGTATTTCGGTTTACCCATTACGTATCTATATGCTGTTGCCGAATCAATAGAGGCAATCCCATCTGTGTGAGTGTAAACGGAAGTGATATTTTTACAACGGAGCAGCAATGGTCAGAGATTAGATAGCTCGAGTATTTGAGCAAAGTGCTTGTACATGGATCGGCAGGACAATGTAGAAAAATTGCCACCGGCTTGTAGGAAGCTCAAAAAGTGGCGGTGGTGAGTAGTCTAATAATCTCTCCATATGACTGTAAAAGTATCATCGTAAAATTAGGCCAACAGGGCAGGTGATCACGTGAAGCACTTGGACTTCTGTTGCAAGTCGTCTGATTAGGTCCCCCTTATTCGTTTATGAGTAAAAGTGATGAGCATTAACTTCAGGTCTGTTTTTAAGTTCAATATCTGATAAGTTCTCTTGATAAACAAAGAGCACGAAATGCCAGGATGAACATCTTCAGTTGGAATACATCGATGGAAGTGATTTTAGTAGTGAGTTCAATACCGATATATGATCATTGTTTGAAAGCCTCTAAGTTAAGATCACTTTTAAAGATAAAGTTTTCGTTAACACATCTTGTTTGAAAGCCGTTGGTAAAAAGATCGGCAGCTAATCAAGTATGTCTCTAGAGCAGAGGAGCTCAAGATTGCCATTACATAGCACGCGTGATAGGGTAAGAAAATTCTGCTGACGCTAAGTTGATACACATGCACTATAGGTTTAATTCTTCTTCTTTTTATAATGAGCAATATCAGTTAGTTTGCTCTCAACTT
Source organism: Lucilia sericata (assembly GCF_015586225.1). Taxonomy (NCBI): domain Eukaryota; kingdom Metazoa; phylum Arthropoda; class Insecta; order Diptera; family Calliphoridae; genus Lucilia; species Lucilia sericata. The sequence goes on along the minus strand of NW_023994438.1, from coordinate 38,188 downwards.
GAAAAACAAAATCAAATCAGTTGCTGATCAGCACTTGTCGAAGCGAGGTCTGTGCGCGACGTTTTTAAAATACACACAGAAATACAACAACAAAATTTTGAAAAAGCCGAATTAATGTAGGAGAACATGAGAGAACAGTTGACAGTTTTTTATATATAGACTTTGATATACGCTGGCTGTCAAAATCCGTAATAAATATTTGACAGTTAGCATATACTTTATAGTTTGTAGTCATTTTATTAGTATACTTTTATTTTGAATTGAATTCTGTTCTCTGCTGCTTTACCAACACAAATAAAACTATGCTAGTCTATGGTGGTATGTGTTTGAGCAACACTGCTCTAGAGGAGAAAAAAATGTAACTTTCATTATGGTCTTATTTCATCATCTTAATCGCTGCGATCAAATACCCTTAGTATTTGATAAAGAGATGTATGATATCCAGGGACTTGATTAATACAACGTCAGTTTTTAGGTTGTACGGGATCTTAACTAGTAGTGTTCGAGCTGGAGCTTTTTAAAGTTTTTAAAGTAACTCATGTTGAACCCTATAGCTTAGAGTTAGGCTCCCAATGTAATATGATAAATGACTAAAGCTCAATGGTACTTATAGAACCGATGGGGACCAAATTACTTTCTGCCAAAATAATCGATTTTATTGATCAAATTTTTTGTTTCTGAGTTTATTTTTATTTTGATGATTGATGATTGATATATTATGATCATAGACCTTCTATGGAGCCTAAGGAGTACGATCAATTTTAGAGCGATCATCTTAAAATGTTACAGAATGATGCACCGATATCTTTAAATTCAGTTTAAGTCAATGAGATCCTTGAGTTTTTTGAAAAAAAAAAAATTTCGGCTACAGAGACTCAGCTTGAGAACAGGATGCACCTGGTCGTTGTGGTTTAAACCCAAATTCCAAGGAATAGAATGTCGGTTAAAATACTATATAAATACCACTTGTATCTCTAAAGTGAGTGCGTCGGATGAATGCAGGGTTGAATGGTGATGATTGAATGGATAAATGTTATCCTACAATAGTGATGTAGGGTACAAAGTGTGTGTAGTATTGCAACTACAACAACATCAACAGCAGCATATGGCTCTTTGTACCAATATACATATTTGCAAAAGGAAAAAAAGTGTATCTGTAAAATTGGAATGAAAATTGAAATACTTTTTGAACATCATACCTAAAAATGATGTCAAATGCAAGTGCAATGAACAAAAATATATATATGTATAAAATAAAATAAACTTTTTTTGGTAAATTTCATTTTAATAAAAGGAAATATTGTTATTTAAATAAGTTTATCAAAAGAAAATAATTAAACCAAATAGAAAATCAACTCTCTAAATAAACTCCATAGAACACTAAAAAAAAGAACCATTTTCAAAATACTTAAACAATTAATGTAGAATAAGTTGTGCTGTTAAAGTAATAGCATTTAATTAAACTCCATTTGAAACTAATTAATTTTATTGTAAAGTATTTTCCGAAAAAACACAGTTAATTCCAGCTATAAATAACACTCCAACCAACAATAATGGAAGACCAAATAAATAAACTGAAAAAACCCTCATAATTTTGGTACAAAATGACAAGACATTAAATTAAATTAAAAAGCCAAAAACACACATAGTTCCACACACACTCACACATACACAAAAACCCATCAATTGACAGTAAATCACTCAAGATGACAGGCCAATTGATTGTTAGAGAACGATAAGAAAAAATGGTTGACTACATTTCGCACTTTAAATGATGAAACTGAACAAAAGTTTTAAATCCTTCATATGATGCAGCAGCATCATCAGGGAAGGGCACAAACCAAATAAAGTTCTAAGTAAGAAAAAGGAAAAAATTGGCAATGTTGATGAGATGTCGACGATGAGGAAGAAATAAACATTTGGAACTAAGAGAATTGACAGAAAACGAGACAATAAACAAATGTTGTAGAATGTTTATATAGCGCCAATGTTGGAGGAGTCAGATATGGTGAAGTATTAACTCATTTTAAGGTTAAGCAGTGAGTTAAAATTAAACGGGACTTAATATTAATTCTGTTATTCTTTATGTCCAAATATTGACTTAATTTTTTTCTATCCGGTAAAGGATCAAATCTTAATTTTCTTGCATAAATACCGAATCACAAATACAAAATTTCCAGATAAATTTAGCAGGTCTTTATATATCCGATCATGTCTTCGATTAAATTTCTTTAACCAGTTAACTGACCTCAAGGGGCAACTACGAGTTCCATGAAACATTAGTATTAGACTTGCAGGATAGCCGTAGATTGCGAATAAGCTGGGCTGTAATGAACAGTGAAAACAGTTTTCCCCAACTTTTTATCAATATCATTTATCCAAATATTTTTTCGATTTTTCGAAGGTGTGAAATCCTTGAGTTATTTGAATAACACTTTCGGTTACTGTTACTCTCGCATAAAAGCCTCATCTTGTCATCAATCAATATTGTCAGAATGTAATTATCAGCATTCATTCATCCACATCTTCGATACTTGTATAAAACTTCTGATTTTATGACTCAAGTGTAAGATCTCGTTGTGCTCTTGTTGGGAGAACTTTGTTAATAATCTGAATTGTTTTTTGAGGTCGGAACTTCTAATTTATTAAAATGAAGTTTCTTCCGCACTCAACTTGCAGTTGGAATCCTTAGATCAGCTGAGTAAGATCTTCGTCGAGGGAAGTCTTCAATCTACCAGTATATTTATCGGTTAGTTGGCGAAAGTTTGCTTACTTAATCGTGGTCATTCATTCTCAGATAGGCTGATAGAGTGATAGAAAGAGCTTTCCCCCCGGGGGCATGTTACCTTGATAAAAGACATCCCGAGGAAAAGAGGTGCTGCCAGTTCCTCTAGTCTGCTGGGAATATAAACTGGTGATGAACAAAAGTATCCTCGGTCTTTCCATGGAATTATTTGACATGAGGTCAAACCAGACCAGGGCAGAGTTTCAGACTTTTTCTTGTTCCGGTTATTGGAGAGGTCCTTTTGTGGTGCACGTGGTGGCTATGGTTTAAACCCAAAGTGCTACCTGTACCTCTAGTCAGCTGGGAATATAAACTGCTGATGAACAAAAGCATCTCGGTCTTTCCATGGAATCGTTTGACATGAGGTCAAACTAGACCAGGGCAGAGCTTCCGACTTTTTCTTGTTCCGGTTATTGGAGAGGTCCCTTCGTGGTGCACGTGGTGGCTATGGTTTAAACCCAAAGTCGAGGGAAGAAAATGTTAATTAAAAGACTGATGTACGATAAGGTCTATAATTCCGAATAAGTTCGGAGCTGTTGCCGAGACAACAGATACCCCGCAGAGGAGTGAATCTGTGACTAAGACTTGGTGTTAAGTGTTTATGATACGGGCTGGAAGTAGAGGTATGTAGACCTTAACCGCCAGAGATTGTCGGATGCTGTTCTTTATGAGTGTGTCGGATGAATAAGAAGTGGGCTTGGTGGAATGGTGATGGATGAAATGTATCTTATACAATTGGTACCATGGAATTTTTCCGGGTATATTCAGGGTCTACACTATTCATACCACATTTACCACAGGATGTTCTCTGTGAGTAACAGCAAGTCCTTGGCTTATTTGATGTATTAGTGTTTAGGACCACCGAATACATCTCTATGTGCCATTCCATCTGCGTTGTTGTTAACGGAAGTGATGTTTTTGCATCTCGGATTTTAAGCTATGTGGCAGTAATGGTCAGAGATTAGATAACTGGAGTACTTGAGCAAAGTGGGCGTATATGGACCGGCAGAACCATATACAAAAATTGCCACCGACGTGTAAGAAACACAATGGTAATGAATCTAGTCTAATCAGCTCACCCTGTGCTTGAAAAAAGTAACACCGAGAAATAAAGATAACACGGCAGGTGTTCACTTAAACACTTCGAATTCATGACCCTATTCAGTAACCTTCTAAGTTCAAAGTTCTTTTTGTATGATTCCTGCTTTTTTGCTTAACAGCTGTAGTTCCATTCATGAGTACATCAGGAAAACTATTTAAATCTTCCTTAACAGTTACAAGAGCGTCATTAAGGAGAATCTCAACTTTACCACAAGTTCATTCATTTTCGTTATTATTTATTTCGCTTACATTACTCAGGGTTCAATTTTATGGCTATTGGGTCTGAACTGCGAATGCGAATATCTTCAAGGTTAACACTTCAACAGCAACATGTTCGAATGAAACCTGTTGATTTCAGAGTTCAATTGAAAGGTCTAACCACACACTTCCACTGAAGCTTGATTGTCTTTTGATTGCTGATCCCAAAATTGACCCCCTGTTCTGAAGTTTATGAGACCAACATACATATATAAAATAATGTCTGGCTAACTTATTCACCGTCAGTCTATTTGTGCTCCTCATCATTTTCATTTTAGTATTGAGGTTTTACCTTTAAGTTCTCATCGTCAACAAGAATCTGGTTTTCCGAAATGTTACAGAAATTCCATTAAGACCAAGGTGAGCATAATAACGACATGTATCCACTATAGTTTTAAATTCTGTTTCTTTAGGAACGTTGCTGTGTGTTGATTGTTCTAACCTACATAATCTCAAGATATGGAACCTAGACCTGTATAGTAAATATGATGTTTTACTTAGCACTTATTTGAGGTCTTTTTAAGAAATGTTTTGCCTATCTTAGCTGTACAGGTTACAAACTTTACTATCCTGAATTCGAAGTTAAATTTAACGTGAACATTGACTAAGAAGGTCAGGGTGGTTTGAAAGCATCTGCCGGAACCGTTCTTTGTCCTTTTTTTACAACGAAACATTTTTGCAAAAATTGGATTATCTCAGTGAAACTTGAATATTATAAGGGGAGAAAATTGTACAGGACAATTGGTGGCTGAGCTCGTAAGCAAACCGCCAGGGTATCCCATGTTAGTTTAAAGGATATCCTCCAAATCGACTTATATCTTCATATAGGAAGCAGGGAAACTTTAAAACACTTAAGTAAAAACAGATTTTTTAAGTTGGAGAGTTTTAATGGTATCCAATCCATTGTGATCTCCACCAGGGTATATACAGTTGAGGTTTGATGGTCTTCATCAGGCTATAAACGGTTGAGTATTCTATGGTCTCCACCAGTCAAACATAACCTCACTTTGTGGTAATACGAAGTAATACCAGTTATACGAAGTAAAACTAGGTCGATCGAGGCGCAAAAAAAGTTACAGAAGTTAGTAAAACCTCATTCCCCAAATATTCTTTTGGAAAGTATAATACTTGACATTTATTACTACTTCTTCTTATAGTTCTTTTACAACTCTGATTGAAAAATTTAAACTTTAAGTTTAAGTTGACGACATTAAAGGAAAACTAAAAAAATTAGACATTTCTTGATGAAGATGAATATGACTACTTTTCTGGGATTTAGTATTGCTGACGTCACTGGCTTTATTGTTTATTTCTTTTCCGAAAAATAAAACCTACACTAAAGAAGAATGTGAGTGACAAAACGAAAAGAAAGACGACAACATATTGTGACAATCAGCACAGTATCAATTGAATGTTTTCGGAATAGTAGATAATATTTCAACCCCTCTTCAAGTTTTCACTTTTTTTTTCATTTCAAATTTTAAAATACAATTCCAAACAAACATGATAGTAGAAGCAAAGAAAAAAAACTGATTGCGCCATAA
>NW_023994438.1:0-27500 GCF_015586225.1 Lucilia sericata | reverse complement strand
AGTAGTAGTAGTACTTGTTTGTGGAGTAAGTGTAAGAACGCGTGGCACATGAATAATATTTATGAGGATGAAATGCTCCCAATAGCGACATAAATATGTCCACACCATGAGGGTGTATACTTATTTTTATACATGTGTGAGCTCGTACCAATGTAAATGTTTTGTAGAGGAACAAATGTAGATGTGTATGTATATTTATACATTTTTAGAAAGAAATATATTAGGATATTTTTCTACAAATTATTCAAGTTGTGAAGTAAGGTCTTCATTATTGTGCAAAAACAAAATATTAAACCTAAAATAGTTATATGTCGAAGGAAAGATAGAGAAAAACATTTTGTAAATATCAGGCTTGGGGGGTAATGACTATATTATATTGTAATTATAAGGAACAAAATTCACAATTACAAGTAATTGTAATTGGAAATTCTTCAATTATAATTACAAGTAATTGTAATTGGCAAAACTTCAATTACCATTACACGTAATTGTAATTATCAAAACTTCAATTACAATTACAAATAATTGTAATTGGCAAAACTTCAATTACTTCAAATGTAATTGTAATTGAAGATTTACTAATTACAATTACTTTTAATTGTAATTGAAGTTTTGCCAATTTTTGGAAATTTTAATTGGAAAATTTCAATTAAAATTACAGGTAATTGTAGTTGGCAAAACTTCAATTACAATTACAAGTAATTGTAATTGGTTATTGGTCAATTACACATTACAAGTAATTGTAATTGGAAAAATTTCCATTACAATTACAAGTAATTGTAATTTTCTATTGCTCAATTACACATTACAAGTAATTGTAATTGACCATGTAATGAATTAATTTGTGTAATCATTACCCCCTATGCATGGTAAATATGATTAATTTTTTCGTACATGCAATTAAATGTTGCACAACTTTTGCTTTTCAATTATTTTCTCAGTTTTCACGAATACACACAGAAACTTTTTAGATTAATTAGTACTCTGAATCCATTAGTTCAATTTTGTATAATTGGGCCCGTAAGCCTGTGTGTCCTTCGTGCCATCATAATAACCTCGATCTTATTATGAGGAGAGTTAGATCCACCATATATGATTCTAGTGGCCTCAACCACCGTTCAAATGGCCATATGAGAATCTCACGATGATGTTTTCAGTTCAGCCCTTGTTGTGTCGAACGCTATGAAGGCCTATGGTTCTGTCTTCTTTGTGGTACTTCAAATTTAGTATACAATCGAGGTTTATGTCTAAGCAATTCACCATGCCACTCACTGTTATAGCCTTGTTGAAGCATATGAGCATTCAGTACAGCCAGGATGTTGCTTTTTTTTGAAAGGAAAGAATCGGGTCCTAAGGAGAATATAAATTGTGGTTTCCTAGAGCGATTGCTATAGTATTGTCCTGTGGTGTATCACGAACATCTCACACCCCCTTCACCTTGGTGGTATTGTAATCCCAAGAAAAAGAGGTGCTATTAATATCTATAGTCTGCCAAGACTATCAATGTATCCCCGGCCTATCCTTGGAATGATTAGGTACCACGGTTTCGGATTTTGTCTTGTCCCGGTTATTGGAGACATCCCTTCTGGGTAATGTGGTGACTGTGGTTTAAACCCAAAAGACTGATACACGTTAAAATCTATAATTCTTGATAAGTTCGGTGCTGCTGGCGAGACAAAAATACCCAGCGGAGGGGTGACTGTGGGACTAAACGTTGAAAAACAAATGGTGACAAGTGTATATGATGGATGTAGGGATGTCGGATGAATGAGAAGTGTGGTTGATTGAACGGTGATGGATGGAATGGTATCTTTTACAAGTGTTTCAATTGAATTTTCCTTCGTTGTTCGGGAATGTTCCGAATTCGTATTTCGGTCTACCGATTATGTCTCTTGGTGCTGTTTCCGACTCAGCAGAGGCCACCCCATCTGCGTAATTGTAAACGAAACTGATGTTTTTGCATCTCCGAAGTTAAGCAACGGGACTGCAATGTTCATTGCCACCAGCATGTAAGAAGTACAAAGGGGCAGTTATGTATCGTCTAATAAGCCCACTCTGTGGTTGTGAAAGTACCACCGTGAAAATAGGCCAACACGGCCGATGCTAACGTAAATCACTCTTGTACATCTCACAGCTTTTCCCACCTATTGCAATCGGTTGATCCAAATATCCGTTATTCCATCACTATTGTTTATACGCACATTGGTGTCATTGCAATCCCAGGACAAAGAGGTATTATCAGTGCCTCATATTTAGCAGGATCTAAAACTGAGGGAATGTTCAAGATAAGGTTGGCTAAAGTTCACTTTTCGGCACCATGGGAACCAGTTTCTCGGAATTACTTGGTGGGTGTGATTAAAATCAAACCTTTTGTGGTTATTGGAGATGAACCCTCGGGATTCATGTGGTGGATGTGTTTAAAACTCAAATCGGGGGAAGAAAGTGTCTGATATTTCTTGATATACATCTCAATGTTGTTGTCGTCACAACAGTGATATGGCTGCGAGACTTCGGTTTAGAAACGCATAAGGAATGGACAACCATTCACACAAGATTCACGAGTGAAACATTACTTCGACAAAGACGTTACCATCAAAAGCAGGGGAATTGATTATTAACATTCATTTTGCGGAGTCGAACGTTATGGATCTGCACGACATTAAGTTTGAGGTCTGAGAGACACAGCGAACTCCTTAATGAACATTCTGCATTATCGTCAGTTTTAGTAGTTGCAGAAGTGATTTGAATAAAGCATCAAGATGACGCGATTTGAATAACCATTCAAAATGGCTTAGGCCTTCACTCAAATACAAACTGATCTATTCAAAAGAGCTTTTTAGACTTCTCCATTCTACTTCATTCTATTTCCATTTGAACAGGAATCATCTCTAGTTATATATGATTGAAAAATAAAATCTATTTATGTTCTAAATATATATAAAAACCTTAGTATTACCTTACTTCCTTTAAACGTTACATCTATCATTATATTCCATAAATCAAACTCAATCTCTGCTCTAAAAACTTCTTCAACTCCTATTTTTGCCATTATATAAACTTTGCTAAATCTTAAAATAAACATAAATTCTTCTTCGATACCCCCATATAAAATAAAAAACCTATAGAAAAAGAAAAATAATCGAAAAGAAATACTGATAAAATTTTATTGGCGAGTATTTTTTCTCCACTTTCCAATACCATCCATTTCGTTTTCGTAATGGCTTCAATACATACATAACGAAAAGGAAAGAAAGTCGTCAAATGTACATCAATGCCAATAAATTGTATAACTGCCATACGTTATCTAATGTCCTGGCAATTCTGTATATTCAGCCCTCATGCTCATTTTATTTGATTTAAACTAATTTATGTCCTTAACTATATCTAAAACTAGAGGACAACGTCGTTGTTCCAGCTATAAAACTATCATGTTTTAGTTTGTTCCAAGAAATATTTATGTATACGTACGAGAGTGTTTATAATGTAGGAGTATAAATAAATGTTCCTTATGATATTCGTCGTTCTTTCGTCCTTTATTTTCTATCTGCTATTTTATTATTATTATTATTTTCTACAACTTTTGTTTAGCATGTTCCCTTCATGTCTTTTTCTTTTGGCCGCCTGCTACTTGGAGAGAACATAAGTTTTCTTTTCGTAGCCCTTTAACTTTACTTTCCTTGTCCTGGTATTCGTCTTTATAGTGCTGTGGATGGTAGTGGTATTAGTTATAGTGCATAGTTTGACTAGCAATAATGTCCTTTGATGGCTGCTGATTGTATTTGTGTAATATTTCACACAGAGTTTCATGTTGTTTGTAAGTTTATATTGTTTTTTGTTGTTGTCACTTATGCGAGGGTTGTTTAAAGGACATAGGTATTTTTTAAATATATTATGAATAACCAAGACTGAATACTTCATGAATTATCATGAATTACTTCATGTGAAAAACACAAACGATTTACTGTGTGAGCGATCGAACATATTGCATGATCCTAAAACTAACTGTTGTTCGAGATTTATATATAGAAACACAGCGCATATGCTATTTTTAGAACTTCGTGTACGCCACGGCATTTTCAAAGACTTTAAACTTAACTGGTCTCGATCAGTCCGTCTCTTGTACTAAATCGATTTTAAACTCCAGAATTATGAAGCATGGGATTGCTCCCTGTCGATGTTCACCGTTTCGCCTCAAGTATGCTGACAGTAAAACAAGATTCCACCAATGAGATCGAGTTATAACTCATTCCTCTACGAGATTCCCTGAACGAGGGAAAAGAGTGGAAAGAACAGCTCAGTTTTGCCTTTATTACTCACTAAGATGTGATATCTTCTCAAAATTATCCACAGGACTAGATTTGAAAGAACCTTCGGTTATATATCAATCTTTAGATTGTTAGTAGTTAGTGTCGTAGTAGTTTCTGACACTCTGAACGTTGTGGGTTCGATTGTAATGTTCATTTAATGTTCCAACTAACTAGCCAAAAGCTCCAACAAACCATGTGTTGGTTACGACATTCCAACCCTTCTAATCAATACAAAAATTCGAAAAGTTTATGATCCAGAATGATCTTTCCCAAACAGCGATCACCGATTAAAATGTATCACATACATTTCAGAACCCACAGTCTTTTCCTTTTTGGTGAATAAACTGGTTTTCTTAAGGACTTCAAAGATTCCGGCATTGGTGAGTACAGTTACAGCCTTTCTCATGAAGAAAGAGCAAAAGTTTATATAAAGAGGCCATCTATCGGAATGACCGTAATAGGAAGATCAGAACCGATGTATGGTTGAAATGAAATCATCTTTGAAAATAAAGTTTTCCATAAATTGTCTCGGTCTGTGGACATGTAAACATAAATAGTAACCAAACAACGGATGCTCTTGCCAAGGATGCCACCTACTAATCATAAGTGGAGTTCGTTATGGCATTGGTATTCCTCTTATGAAAGGAAATAGCGGAAATATTCCAACAAAATGTGACAGAAAATGGTTAAACCCAAATAGACTCCATATTAGAAACCTTATAATGCTTATAATCGGTCATTTACCAGTTACTAAACCCGCAAAAATGTTAAAACTTCCCCAAAATGATGTTTCTAGAAGCTGCGGCAATAAAGAAAAAATTGTGTTCTACTGAGGCCTAACTAGTACAATGAAGGACATGTTGTATATGTTGGGCAATAAATATAGATTTAACCCGCGCCAATCAGTTTCCTAGGAGCTATAAGTTGTTAAAGTAATTTGTACGAAAAAAGATCCTTTCGGCTTTCATTAATAATTGCTTTCTGTACAAAACCATTCCCCCCGGGGTCATGTTACCTTTATGAAATCTCCAGCACCAGATAATCTGGTACCAGTTGCCCGCAGGACTTGTCCTTGATATATCCCATGTCATATATGTCTTCAGTGCTGTTGCCATCTAAACAGATGTCACTGGGTGATGTGACAAAGCAACTTATATTGGATTCCTGAACCCATTGAGTATCTCTTGCTCTTCGCGTAATAGGGCGCCAGTATAGGTTGGGGAATTCTTAGATCTTAGGAGACTAGTACTGATTCGGTAGACCTTTTACTTCAGGGAAGTTCTGGGTGCTGTTGACATCTCAACAGGATTCATATTGTCTCATGCTACGCGACTTATGGTTGAGGTCCGTCCACTCAACTTGTCGGGGCAATTAATGGGTTTGAATTGACTTTGGAAATTCCTACATCCCTTGTCACATTATCTGACATACAAAGGGATCCTGATTTATTGGCTGGGTATTTTGCTGATCCGAATCAACAGGGCTATCTCAGTAGTGTGGTTGCGCGTAATTTAAAAGGTTAAGGAATGCACCGGAATGGGTCATTAGTTGATGGGGATTGCATTTTAAATAATGCAATCTTTCATGACATCAAAAAGGTGGTATGCCGGAAAATTGATTTCACCTGATGTTCGGGTAGTCTCCCCTTCTATTGACTTTAGATCAGTGTTTGCTTTTTCCTTGTCGTGTTTGCATTGGGATTGATCATGTCATCCCGCCTCCTGAGTTCTTCATCGAAGGATTCAGGGGCGCATGGTAGGCCGTCTCATGTCTACCCAGTGGATGATAAAGACCACTATGAAATAAGGCCGTCAAGGCAGGTATTCACGTTAAGCACTTAGACATCTTATACCATCCATCCATGGGCATATTACATTGGTGATCTTCCCACATAATAGTGTTATTGCAACCTAAAGAAAAGAAGTGCAGGGACTATAAACTGTTGATGATCAAATGCATCCCCCATCCTTTTTTTGAGTGATTAATTATGGGTTCGAACCAGGAAGCCTAATAACAGGTACACCACAAGGTAGAATTTCGTACTTTCTCTTGTCCAGGTTATTGGAGAGGTCCCTTCGGGGTGCACGTGATGGCTATGGTTTAAACCCAAACTCTCGGGAATAGAATGTTGGTTAAAAGACTGATACAAGATATAGTCTATAATTCGCCATAAGTTCGGTGCTGTTGCCGTTACAACAAATACCTTAAGAAGGAGTGACTGTGCATTCAAAATGAGTTGGTGTTAAGTAGGAGTATACGGATTTTACCCACCCGTATTCCTAGAGCAAGTGTGTCGATGTTTTTCTTAATGTGTGTGCCACATGATTGAGAAGTAAGGTATCTTATACAAGTGATACTATTGAATTTTCCATCCTTCTCCGGGTATGTTCATGGTTTACTCTTTTCTTACCAGACTTACCAGACACAGTGTCTTCTCTGTGAGTAAGAACAAGCCCTAGACTTATTTTATGGATTCATATTTCGGTCTACTTATAACGTCTCTAGGTGCTCTAGGTCATACTACCTAGTACTACCTAGTACTACCTAGAACCATGAATAAAAATTGCCACCGGCGTGTAAGAAGCACAAGGAGCAGTGTTGAATCGTGTAATCATCTCACCCTGTGGTTCAAAAAGTACCACCGTTAACTAAGGCCAACGCGGCAAGTGTTCACGTAAGGAGCACAAGAGGCAGTGTTGAATCGTCTAATCATCTCAACTTGTGGTTGAAAATGAACCACCGTTAACTAAGGCCAACGCGGCAGGTGTAGAGCAAAAAAAAACATAAATCGAACCTAGACTAATTTATGCCAGATATTATCAAAATTCTTAAGGTAGGCCCATAAATGACCCTACCCCCCATATAAGGTCCCCTTCTGAAAATTACTTTAACACTCATTACTGGTCCCAAAATGAAATTCGGTATAAGTATGTTTCTTACGAACCAAAATCTCTCTACCAATTTTTTATAAAAATTCGAGTATAGCGATGAAATTCAGTATAAGTAAGTTTCTTACGAACCAAAACCTTTTAACCAATTTTTTTAGGATCGGCCCATAAATGACCCTACCCCCCATATAAGGTCCCCTCCTGAAAATGACTTTAACACTCATTACTGGTCCAAAAATGCGAGTATAGCGATGAAATTCGGTATAAGTAAGTTTCTTACGAACCAAAATCGCTCTACGAATTTTTTTTTAAGATAGGCCCATAAATGACCCTATCCCCCATATAAGGTTCCCTTCTGAAAATGATTTTAACGCTCATTACTGGCTAAAAAATACGAATATAGCAATATAATTTTACACAATAAAGTTCCTCGCGAGCCAAAATCATTTTAATAACTTTTATGTGGATAGGTCCATAATTGGCCCTACTCCCCCTATTGGGTCCACTTCAGGAAATAGCTTAAACGCTTACTACTGTCTTAAAAATACGTGTAAAACGATGAAATGCTACACACGTAAGTTTCTTACGAGCCAAAACCTCTGTACTAATTTTTTTGGATCGGCTCATAAATGACCCTTCCCCCATATAAGTTCACCCTCTGCAAATAACTACAATGCTCATTACTGGCTTAAAAGTATGAATGTGACGAAAATTGACGCACATAAGTTTAATCTCTCCACCAAATTTAGGAAGGATCGGTATATAATTTACCCTACCGCCCATATAAGGTCCCCTTCAGAAAATTACTTAAACGATCATTACTGGCTTAAAAATATGAGTTACGAATACGGTTATGAAATTCGCTCCGAATTTCTGCGGAAATTGTCGGTAATACACAAAAGGTTCCCTTCAGGAATGAGTTTTGGCTAATAAATTACGAGTGTTCCTTATTTAAAATACGAGTATAGCCCTGAATGTACAAAATTTTATGAGTATCGGTTCATAATTGACGCTCACGGTTTAAGAATTGAAATAAAATATATATTTTTTTTAATTAATATTTTGTTAGTTCAAAAGAGCTCGGGCCATAATTGACTTAAGCCATATTCCAAATATCACGCTGATGTTTATAGGAAACATACGGCATACGGTTTGATGGTGGGTATATGAGATTCGGCACAGCCGAATATAACACTCTTACTTGTTTAATTTTGTATAATGATGGTAGAAATATTGTGTCATAAAGAGATAAAGAATATGAACAAGAGATAGAAATGGTAAATTAGATGCAAGATCATTCGTTAGGAAAGTCGAGCATATGCAGTCGAAAAGAAACTTTCTATACTAAATAGCAATTATCCTTTACCACCCTCGCATGTGTCAGTGACTGAGTGAATAAGTATGTCTACGTGTTGGTAAATGTGAGTGCTTGTGTACATTTATGTATGTATTCAGTTGCATTTAGTATGTGGTGGTATCAGTAATATTTTATTGCATTAAATTACATTGACTTAGAAGAATGGCAGACGGCAACCACTATTTTCATAAATTTATTACCATTTTTGTTGGTTTTAGTTACTCTTTGGTTTCGTTTGTTTTCTTTTTCGGGCAACTTACAACAAACGAAAGTAAATCGAAGAAAAAGATATAAAAAGATATTTGAACATGTCATTAAGAGAAAATAATTATGGTTCATTGTGTTTAGTGAATGTTATAATTGTACGAAACGAGTACAACCCATAAATGATGATGATGATGATGGGTGTGATGATGATGGCAAAACTGAATGAAACATGTCGTTTGGGGAATACTAGAAGAAAGAACAATTTAAAATGTTCTCTTTTTTGTTGGCGTTATTGGGAATTGCAATGTATATAATTTAGAGTTTTGTGGTAATTTATGTGATTGAAAAAATGGTTCAGTTTTCTTTAATTCAGACATATGCAGTGGTGGGCAACAAAAAAATTATATATTTTTCTATGATTTGTGCCCAAATTTAAATATTCCTTTCTTATTGCAAGAAACTAAATTTAAACAATATTTCCCTTAATAAATCATGGGATTATATTAACATTTATTATAATATTTCATAAACTTGCTGACGTGTGTGTATCATATAAGCGATGATCTCAATAATACTACATGTGTTTTTTTGATTTTTAAATATTATAATTTTTTGAAAAATCTTTGAAATGTCACATCATTCATAAATCTTTCAAAATACATGTATGAGTTTATAAATAAATATTTATTTATTTCTGATCATTGTTTTATTACTTTTATTTTTTAAATTAATATTTAAAAGTTCAAACAACATACACACGCTGTATATATTAAACCCACTCATCTATCATTTGAATAAGAAAGATACTAGAAAATATGTATAATTTTAAGAATTTATTAAAAAACAAACCAATGACAACGACAAGTGACAACAAATGCAACATTGACAGGCAATGGCAAAAGATAATGGCAACAGCAGCAATATGAGCAAGTAACAAACAGCAGCAGCAGCAACAAAATGACAAAAGCAACAAAATAGAAATTGCTACTTTATAGAAATAATCAAACATAAAAGAGTATTATCGATCAAATCCGACTACATGACACCCTAAACGAATATGAATTCACTATTGGAAATGTTCCTTTAATGGAAGATATACAAAATTATTTTATTTGCGTTGAATTTTATCTCGATACCGACGTTTTAAGGTTTCTTTGGTATTAACTTAGGTTGGGATCGTTGGACAGTCACTCTTTAAACAGCCCAGTTGAGTTCATTTATGTTTGATCCCCAGGGGATCGCAAAGCAAGTTGTTATCATTTCCTAAATGTTGCTTCCAAAATACAACCAACCAGATTGGTTGATAAAGTCCAAGGTTTCTTTCAGATAGTTCATCCATAATGGAAAGGAAAGAAGGACCAAAATGATAATTATGCCAGAGTAATTATGCCAGTGAGTAAATAGCACATGATGACGGGGTGTCCCAACAAGGAGGAGGCAATAGCGAGTGTTTCCCTTAAAACTCAACAATAGCAATTGATAAACTCTTCACCCTTTCAAAAAACGAGATGTAGATGGTGCTAGAGATATAAATCAAGATTCCTCTTTCGTTCCGAAGTGACATCACTACGAAATAGGAATTGTCACAATCACATAGCATTCCATAACATAATACACCTTGACTGGAACAATAACAACAATGAGCTTTTCCCGAAATATTTCTATGAGTTATACCTTCTTGTAAGTGTAAAGATCATACACGGAATGACACACAACTGCTATGTTTTAATCTAATAAATCCCTGAGTTTGAAAGAGGTAGTCACCAAGTTCAGATGGTATATAAGTTTATGATTAACCCTTTCAAAGTTGAGGATATGTCGTGCACCCAAACCCACATTGGCGTCAGTGGGGACGACTACCCTGAAACTATTCACCCCACAAGTTTGAGATGGCGGCTAACTAGAGGTATTATAAGCAGTTCTATTCAACGAGATTGCAATTATTCTAATAAGGAAGATTCTCCAAGTTAACTTTCCATAGAAGGGAATGAAATAGAAAGTAGAACACCATGTTTACCCACACTTCATTCAGACGACCTTATAACAATAGATGAATGTGAGATCAGGTCTTCTGACACGCATACTAATAAGTTATATCATATTTTCTTTCCGGAAACTTAATACAACGTTTGTCCTAGAATAATCAGATAGAGACCAGATGAACCTTAAAACGTGACAAATGGTCTCATTTGATCACATGAGTCGATTCTGTTCGTATACGTAATATTATAAGATATATGATTTAATACCAAATCTCTCAATAGAGAAGCCGCCGCCAAAAGGAGGAGAAGCCGCGTGGTTCTTGTACAAAAGAGTGCATTTTCGCCATCCAATTGGAAAATTGTTTATCGGTTTTTGGTTTATTTTAACTCATGAGTCTCCAGCCTAATAGAGGGCCAGATAAGTCACCATCAGATCAGCTGTGACCTATTTGTTAAGGTAAGCAAATCTTCCTAATGTTCTTTTTACCGCTCCTTTAATTACAATGTGAAAGATTACTTCAAATTATTTAGCATGATATACTGTGGTATACCGCGAAATACCTTTTTCCTGATAGTTATATCGTACATCTCGGAGCTTATCCATCTGTTCCTTAGCATGTGGTTGATCCAGTTACGGAGCACCTGGTCAACATAAAACTGGTATAGGGATTGGATAAGAGTATCAGTGTGCCCGTTATTGAAGGAGCCTTCGATGTCAATGCATACCGCCAGTGGATATAGTTTGCTATCAAAGGATGCACCTATGTAGTGGACAACTTCATTTAAATCGGGGTCCACCGTCCCTTTACATAAGCATGCTGCTTAAATTTTAGGTCTTTGTCGGGTATACTGCTTTTTACCATACTATCAACTATCCGTTCCAAGGTTTTAAGTAGGAAGGACGTAAGACTTATCGGTCAATAAGACTTAGGTGTCGCATAGCTAGGTTTCCCTGGTTTAGGTATAAATAATATAATTTCAAGCATGCAGTGAATATCTAAAACAGATGTACGGAAACCAGTCCCACCTCTAGTCAATCTAGGAAAAACTGAGCTCGACCTCAATAGTAATAAGATTCTGGTATTCCAAACAGTCATTGGATCTGAAAGAATATTTGGCAACAATTGATATTAACTTATGTAATAAACCAGAAGCTTTATTCGCGAAACTATTGATTACTTCTTTTACACCTCCCTAACCGTCCACCTTTAAGAATGTTAATATTTGATGATGTTTGAAATTCCATCTTTCCTTCCTCAATAGATCCAAACTCTTTGTGGGGCTCTAGTTCGCAAACTAAGAAATTCCGTTTCTTTATAGCTATCCAGGGCTTCCTAAAGGGAAGTTGTCGATAGAGAAATTCCAGTGGACTTCTAATGTTCACAGAGGCATTGCATAGCAATTTGCCGTGCGCACTCTTTGTTAAGATGCGCTGGGTAATAGTCGACCTTGGTGCCTAAATATTCGCGGTTCGGGTGACTGAAATTAGTTCTAGCCTTCAGGGAGAGAAAACTGTTATTTTGTTCAATACTCCGCATTCACAATGTATATTAAGTTCCACTCAGATCATTGATTTGATCCTTTAAATTAAGAGTAATGATTTCAACAGTTCAGCGGTATTGATGTGACTTTTACATGAAATATTTTAATTGATGAGATCTGTCTAATGGGTTCGAGTCTTCATATTAGCGATGTCTGCGAAAATAGTCAAAATGAGGATGAAATTAAAACTGTTCAACTTTTTCTCTATTCTACTATGTCGGAGTCATGTAAAACTTTACTTTGGCAGTCCAATTTTACACGATCGATATTAGTAATACAGATACCTTCTTTCTCAGCATCGTTGGTCCGATTCCTAAAGAGAGGAACAAGATATATTTTGGGTCATAAAAAGGAACCATATTTTATAGACTCAAGTGAGCTGGCTTCACTATCACTGATCTTAGATATATGTATATGTTCCTTCTTTGAGATATTTTTATAAGTGTATCCAACTAAATGAATGAATTTAGTATGTACCCTACCTTTGGGTGGCGGTCATGAAAAATTCAAACAAATTCAGAATCCGTTTTGTAGCCGTTTATTGAAAATAAAACAAAAACAAATTTAATAAACCTCGTACGAACAAATTACGACAACAACAACGAGAACAAGAAAATCACTTGGCAAACATCAACTGACACATTTGCTCCATATTGGCGCGCCAAAAAGTAAAACAACATCCCAAGAGAGTTTGAGACTCTAAGATGGTTACAGAGAGTGGCAGCAGTGAATGAAAATCAGATTCAAAATCCGTAATAGCAACAAAAACAACAAGAACAACAATGAATTAAGTAAATATACGACAACAATATGGACAAACAGTGAAATACGTAACGTAAAGTATACGACAACAAATCAACAAAGTTTTTTATATAAATTGCGCGCGGTCTCAGCAACAATTCACATACAAACACACACACACACTCAGTACAAAGAGCAACAACAGTGGCAGCAGCAAACTGCTGTTGAAGCAGCAGCAGCAGCCAACAATGTTTGCTGACAAAAAATTTGAAACGATTGAATGATTTATTTTTGACAGGTTTTTAACTTAAAATTAAAACTGTAAATCAAATTTTGACAGAAGAGGCTGCAGTAGTTTAAAAAACATACACACACACATACACTCATTTAAGCAACAATTTCATATCGCAACAGCAGCAACAACAAAAATATCACAAGAAACTGTTTTACTTAAGTGGTGTCAGAAATTTATTTTATACCCCAGATCTCTCAGTCTAAGTAAGTCTGTGCGCCGAACTTCTTAACTGAAATCTCACAAAAAAAAGAAAGAAGACAGACAGACAGTTCAAATAACAAATTAAACTACGAAATGAGTCTAACGCCAGTAAAATAAAACAAACGAATTGAGAAAAAAAAACTTCTCTTAACGAATTAAAACTACAAATGACATTTTACGCATTGTACGAGTTGAAAATTCATGGCGAAATGATAACAAATAGTCAAGAAGCCATTGGAATTGAAAGCGAGTTGTAAACTGAAACCACGAACGTATACTTGGAATAAATATTATTTATTTATTTATTTACAATTTGGCGTCTAGTTGACTTAACAGCTTTTGTGAGTAGATGAAGGAATGAGTGAGTGAACGAATGCATAAATTCATATACATACAAGATTCCAAGTGCTTTTTTTCAGCAACGTTGGTGGTGATGTTGACAGCAAATAAATGTGAATTTTATAACTATTTTCTACCATTGACGAGAGTTGTGTGATAAGGTGATTTTATTTTTCTTCCTTTTCTTTAGTCGTCTTTTAATTCAGTACTTAATTTGAATACTCTTCTTCTACTTACTAAGTTGGACTTTAAGAGAAAGTTCAGAGTCTCAAATAAGCTGATTCGCTGATTTTGATCTAATTGAATGGCGATCGTGATCTAATTGAATGGCTTTAATCGTTGATACGGTGATTGCAACTATACTGAAATTATATTCGTTGATATGCCAATGTCTGGTCATCCCCCGGTTCACGTGACTTTAGAGAACGGCCCTCAGGCTATGTTTGGGAATTATTGTGTTCATACCAGACTTATCGCAGTTTTTTCTCTGAGAGTTAGGAATGAAGTTTTGTCTTGGTTGGTTAATGTCGAAGATACTCCGTTTTGGCCGGACCACTTGTTAGATGTAGTATTTATAGTATTTGATCTCCAGCCTGTAGCTGTGAAAAATATCTTACAAAGGTTACATATGAAGTAACTGCCAAGAAAGCAGTTTCTCTTTACGGCCAGAGCAGGGCATTCATAGAGAAGATGGAAGACCGTTTCTTCCTTGAAGGTTCTGTTATTACTGCTATCAGCCTCGATATGTCCCGCCTACTTTGGTTTATAAAGTGTCTTGTGCGTTTCTCATTGAAGGAGGGTCCCTTTATATGTGTCTAGGTTATGTCAAATATTTTCAGCCTTTTGAAGAAAGAATCTGTGGATACTGCTCTTGATAAAACCTACCGGAACAGGGTTAGAAATATCAAGAGCAGATCCGGTTTTAGCAAGCCCATCTGCCTGTTCATTACCATAGTAGTACCTTGTTTGTTGTTGCTACCGAAACGGGGTTAGAAATATCAAGAGCAGATCCGGTTTTGGCAAGCTCATCTGCATGTTTATTAGCATAGTAGTACCTTGTTTGGGCCCCTGCGCATAGGTCCACCATACAAGAGATCCATTATTTCTTGCATATAGAATATTGTATGAGGACGCTAGAAACCCTTTGACTTCCGTAACCCAATGTGCTTGAACCAGGCCAATGTCGAAGTCTTTCTCAGCTAGGAGTACCCGTATGTTATCTGTACATTTTGAGTGCTTCAGATTAATTTGCACTACCTTTAGTGCCATTGTCATGATTAGAAGAGGGTTCTGAGAGCTCCATCTCTGTGAGCAGAGGATTTGTAACTTCGACTTCATCTGCATCGCCGCCCCCAGATTTTGTGGGACGGAACATCTTCACTTTAGCGTCCCTGACCCCCAAGAAGAAGAGCCTGTATCCTGCTTTCACGTGCTCAGCAGAGCCCGGCTCTGTGATAGCCAGGATAAGGCACGCGTGGCCGTCGCATGGATGTTGGGATTCTGACGCTTCAGGCATTCCAACATTCTGTGTGTTTCGATGGTCTTTTTTGGTAACCAGATGCGTGCTCGAGGTCTCATCGGAATTTCCTCAGCGGGGATAAGCTTAAGGCTTAAGCCTTCCCATGTGTCGCTTATCTTAGTGATACATTTGCTGAGGAAGTTCTTTGAAAACGTATCCATACATTTGATCACCTTGTATCAAAACAATTGATACAAGGCTAGGAGGTGTTTCATAACCAACTCAGTAAGTTTAGATTCCACGGCACCCCATTCTGTTACTGCAGTGTTTATAAACACATCTTTGTAGTTAACCAGTGCCATCAGAAGGTTGTCGTTCGCCACTTCGTTGAATGGTCTCCTGGCTGATATGACTGCGTTTTGCTATCTGCAACCTTCCTACTCTTAGACGCTTCACCTGTCTTTGTTTGAGATCGGTTTCGCTTGGACCTTTCATCTGCAGCTGCTTTGGAAGTGCTGGATACGGTTTCCATTAACTTCTGCTACTTGTCTACCATAGCTTCGTACCTGGCGCGATCTTTCTCATCGTGTTCATGTGGAGTGCATTTGCAGCAATCTTGGCAATTTTGTCTAGAATGAACTGTGCCTTGACATATTACGCTTTTAAAGATGTCTTTCTGACTCTTTCTTCTTACTCGCTTTTTACCTAATTGGTCGCCAGACTTGGCTTCAGATTGCGATGGTGTTTTTGTCAAAGGTTTTGAGGATAGTGAGTGCTTTGACCATCGCTCACACTTCCTGACTTACTACCACGGTCTCTTGGCTAGAGGCCAGAAGGTCATCTTTGGATGATGAACCTATATTATCATTCTTACGTTGCTGTTGTTGTTTTTGTATATTTACTGACGTTTGAACTCGAGTAGAACAAGATATCAGTTACACCTTAGAATTTCTTTGGTACTTAAGAAATCACCAGTCTGTTATTCGAGGATTCTGCCATTTAAGGGCTTAAAGTTCATCTGGATTGTTGAAGATCCCTTGAAGTATACCTAATCCGTTGACAGATCTGATATGTATTCCTTTACAAGGAAAATACTGGTGGAAATAAACCTATATAGTGCTATATAAAACTTCAGAAACTTAGTTTCCTAGACATAGTAGTTCTTTAGAAGATAATTGGATATAAACCGGAAAATCATCCAAAGTTTTACTGTCCTCCCCGCATGCTTCAGAAACTTAGTTTCAAGGACCTAGTTCTCTGGAAAATATTTGCATGGAATTTCGACGAATGCCTGGAAATGAAACAGAAAGTATTCCAAAGTTTCACTGCCCTCCCTGCAAGCTTCAGAAATTCAGAACATTTGTAATGTCTTCAGTTTCAATGTTCGTCTGAATACATTCGTCCAGCTATGTGTAGCTGTACCTGTACCGTGTATTCGTATCATCATTGCTCATTCTGAAGAAGTTTTTAGTCCTCCTTTCGTTACGGCAACCGTCGATTTTTTGTGGTTTTATACCGCTTTTCATTATTCCAAGTGGCCATATGAGATTCTATAGCAGACGGTTTTAAATTCATCAGATTAACTACCACGAGTTTCTTTTCATTTATAGCAAGTACATATACTATTACATAACGGTTTATTCCGGAGAACCCTACAATCACCGCCCTAAATTCCTCCTAGCTGTCGCCAAACCTATTAGAATATACGTTGTGATTAGGTGGACCGTAATATATTTTGTTTTCAATGTAGAACCCGAGGCCTTTAATGTGTCCGACTTCGTAGCAACGGATTCCTGCAAGTAGGCGCTTCAATCTATGTAATCTTTAACTTCGTTTGGTATGCGAGCGGGCATGTCCGATATTCATGAATAGCCTTCCAATGTGTCTTAAGTTAAGCTATGTTCGGCTATAAGTGCCGCTTCATATCTTAAATATGTTTCAATAGGTGGAATATCCATTGGCGATTCCAGAGCCTAATGTTTTCTACATAGCACCCAGCACCAATATTAATTGTTCATGCTTCTTGATTTTCTTGTGTAAACTCAAATTTTACACGTTTTCCAGGCGCTATGGTTTAATATTCAACCCTCTCTATTAAGACCAGCTAAAGACCGTGTTCAAGGCCTCCTTAGCCCTTCTTCACAAGTAATTTGGATTTATTATTAATATGCCGACTCCATTTATTTAAAAATCTCCCAGAATTTTATCATACATCCCTCGCATATTAATGTCAACAAATAGATCTATGTAAGTTTACTTATACAACAATTAGCTAAACCACTTTTTTCAATTTATCAATTCGTACATTCTCAATAAATCTAAAAGACTTAAATCATCATTATTTTTATTTGTTTCATGGCTAAGAGAAATGCTTAGAGTGGCCAGACATTGAAGATAAAGATTTAAAGGAAATTTAAAAATTATGGAAAAAGTAAGATTATAGATTCCAGTAAAAAGCGATTGATTCAGTTTATGTATAGATTTCGTGAAGATGCGATGGACAAAATTTCTTCAGAATCGATCCTTTATTTAATTATGTGGCTAAGGATTAAGATGAAATTTTTAAATTGTGGAGTAATCGCAAGTTTTTGATGAACAAAAGAATCATTAGGTACTTTGTGGATCTGGGAGCAGATTTCAGTAAAATCTAGGATTTCTGGTATACAATTTTATTGTTAGCAGTAGAATTAGCTTACAGGCTAAGCTTAATAAAATGTTATAATATTCGCTTAACCCGCAAACCTGACCACCTTAATCATATCAATTAATTTACACCCAACTTGATCTACATAAATATCTATCATAAAGAAACTTATTTAATTGCATATTTATGTAATATTTTTTTAAATAATAATTTCTTCGACTAGTTATAACAAGTAGTATATTTAAATTTGTATATATTTTCTCCACATTTTTTTCTTAATCGTCTGTCTTTCCATTACAATATTCACTCAAAACAAAGTCATAAATTGTATGCCAGTCTTTTGTACTTAATACTTTCTGTCAGATGAACTGCAATAAATTAATATAAATTTCTTGTCATCTGGGGCTACGAAAGTATAAATAAAATATTGTCGTATTGCAAATGAAAAACCTCAACATTTGAACATTATAATTTCGCTGAATGAGTATTGTTTGGCAGCAATGTAAAATTAATACTTTTTCTACTCACTATATGTAGATTTCGTATACAATGAGTATTTATTTGGCAGACGACATATGAGACTGGGTATTCAGCAACCAGTCGAAGTACAGGAATGGAAATGACAAAAACAAATAAAAGTTGATTTGTTGTCCTCTTCATCATTTAAATCACATGGAGATGTAATTATTACGTGGGTTGTTTATAATATAATGGATTTGAAAGTATCGAACTTGTTAAGTTTAAAATTAATTGTAGGGTACCTGATAAAAATAGACGGTCAAGTAGTGACTTCAATTCCAACCACAGGCTCCGTTAAAGCAACGCTAGGTGTATATATTAACCAGATATAATATATATGACTAAACTCAACTATAGGAAAGACTAAGCTAGCCAAAACTTGATTATAGACTAGACTATGTACAGCACTAGACTAGACTACAGACAGAGGATTAGACTATAAACTATACTGTAGACTAGACTATATACTAGACTATAGATTAAACTATAGACTAGACTATAGACTAGACTATAGAATAGACTAGACTATACACTAGGCTATACTATAGACTATACTATACAACAGACAACATACTAGACTATGGAGTAGACAACAGACAAGACTATAGACTACACTACAGACTAGACTAAAGATTAGACTATAGACCAGACTATAGACCAGAATGTAGACTATAGACTAGACTATACACTAGACTATACTATACACTAGACTATATACCAGACAACATACTAGACTATAAGCTAGACTATAGACTAGACTATAGATTATACTATAGACTATACCATAGACTAGACTATAGACTAGACTATAGACTAGACTATAAATTAGACTATAAACTAGACTATAGACTAGACTATAGACTAGACTATAGACTAGACTATAGACTAGACTATAGACTAGACTATAGACTAGACTAGACTAGACTAGACTATAGACTAGACTATAGACTAGACTAGACTAGACTAGACTAGACTATAGACTAGACTATAGACTAGACTATAGACTAGACTATAGACTAGACTATAGACTAGACTATAGACTATAGACTAAACTATAGACTAGACTATAGACTAGACTATAGACTAGACTATAGACTAGACTATAGACTAGACTATAGACTAGACTATAGACTAGACTGTAGACTAGACAACATACTAGAATATAGGCTAGACTATAGACTAGACTATAGACTAGACTATAGACTAGACTATAGACTAGACTATAGACTAGACCATAAACTAGACCATAGACTGGACTATAGTCTACACTATAGACTAGACTATAGAGTGGACTATAGACAAGACTATACACAAGACTATAGACTAGACTATAGGCTAGAGTACAGACTAGACTATCAACTAGACTATCAACTAGACTATCAACTAGAAAACAAACAAACAAACAAACAAACAAACAAACAAACAAACAAACAAACAAACAAACAAACAAACAAACAAACAAACAAACAAACAAACAAACAAACAAACAAACAAACAAACAAACAAACAAACAAACAAACAAACAACAAACAAACAAACAAACAAACAAACAAACAAACAAACAACAAACAAACAAACAACAAACAAACAAACAACAAACAAACAAACAAACAAACAAACAAACAAACAAACAAACAAACAAACAAACAAACAAACAAACAAACAAACAAACAAACAAACAAACAAACTGACTAACTAACTAACTAACTAACAAACTAACTAACTAACTAACTAACTAACTAACTAACTAACTGACTAACTAACTAACTAACTAACTAACTAACTAACTAACTAACTAACTAACTAACTAACTAACTAACTAACTAACTAACTAACTAACTAACTAACTAACTAACTAACTAACTAGCTAACTCAAAGTCGACTTTTCAACATTTACCTCCATTTTCTTCACCTTCAGTTATGGTTTAACAAGTAGTTATTCTTCTACCTAAAAGAGAACGTTCAATATCTTATTGTTAAAAAATAGCTAGTCATTGTGAAAATCGTTGTTAATGGTCCAATTTTCAACCGGTTTTAACAATCATAATACTCCTGTTATTCTGACTATAATCAGATCGGTTGAGATCATATACATACTTTGTTGAAGAATCCAAAGTTAAAAGAATATCGCACTCTTCTTAGTGGTGATAATTTCAAAAAGTGATTTTGGTCCCAACTGACTCAGTAGTTCGAATTTAAGTAAGAGCTTGGTAAATAACGTGTTTTCACTGTATGAGCTTTGGAGTTTTTGGAAGAGGATTGTCGTTGAAAGAATGCAGAAAACCCCAAAGTTATTGCTTATTCTCAGTCTTCAAAATGGTGAATATTTGGTAGTGGCTTAGAATCCAATTGACTCAGGGGCTTAAAGTTACCTCAGATTTGCAGTGTTTGGATGATGAACCTGATTCTTTTGTTATTCAATCTATTATATCTGTATTTATTATATTATTCTTATTTCAACGGAAAGTTGATATTTTTAATTGAAATTTCTTCATCTTAATGGACCATATTAATGATATAAATTCCATACTCACGATTTATTCCTTAATTCCATCAGTTAAACAACTTTTTTACAAAAAAAAAATATATCATGTAAATATGTATATTTAATTTAAATAACTACACGTTTTTACTCATCTTCTCTGGTTTTAGTTGATGCTAATTTTAGCTCATTAATATAATTCATCATTTGTCATTTTCAATTCGAAACTCAAAAACACATCATTAGCACGTATATCAATTTCCTTATCACTTGAGTTACTTTCACATTATTTAAAAAATGATATATAAATATTGAAAGGAGTATGTAAGTATGTAAACAAAAATATCTGGATTATATAAATTTATATATGAAAATAAGCAAATGAAATACATTAACTGTTGATGACTTTTAAAATAATGGCGTTGGTGTTGTTGATACGGAGCTGATGATGATGATGATGATGATAGTAGTAGTAGGAGCAAGTAGTTCGTTTGTGTTGATTTTGTGACATAAATCATTGTCTTAATATGCAAATATATATCGTTTATTTCAAATTTTTTTGTTAAAGTTTAAAATAGTTTTATATATTGATTAAATGCCTTAATAAATTTTAATCAATATTAAACGTGCGGGGTCAAGGCTCTATAAAAACAATATTAATTGCCAGTGATCGGACTTCAAGCTGTGTAAATTAGAATTTATGGTTCAAAAATTTCAGTTCAAAACACAAACATCTTTCATTTGTTGCCGACAAACTAATGACAGTTCAAAAATCATTTAATTTTTTTTGCAAAACATATTATTGATAAAAAAAAATTTCATAATTTATAAGATTAATAAATTTTTAGTAAAAGAACTTTGATTTGTTAAAAACAAATTAATAATATATAGTTGTATTTCCATTGAGGTCAGAAATTGGGGCATACGTTGAAAAATATACTAAAGAAATTTTCTGAAGGAGACTTTTTATAATCGCTTATATGCATATAGTATAGAAGATTATAATTTGGCGATTTTTCATTTTTTAAAACCGAGTAGATATTTCCCATATAATCAAAAGTCACCGTGATTTTCCCAGGATCACAAAAAAGTGAATTTCAAAGTTGCTTTACTCAACCAAAATTGTTGAATGTTTACCTAATTTAAACGGAGATCAGTCCTTGCAAAAGAATTTCAAAAAAAAATCCGGTTCTTCTACATGAAGATATCATTGACTGTCAGGGTTAAATACTTGGACGTAATCCTTAGTCTGAAAATACCACATATAGGTTAGAACCAACATACTTAAGTAGTATATCGATGTTGGGCTCTATGTAGGAGAACCACAGGCTCAAAATGTGGTCTTAGTCCAACTGTAACTCACTAGCTTTATAAAAGAATAATGAGTCCGATTCTGAGTACTCTTCTATAATCTGGTTGGACTGCTTTGGACAAAGCACAGGAAGTTATGCGTACATGTTGCTAAGATATAAATTGTTCACTATGTTGGACCAAAGCTTTACAAATATTGCTGGACATTCCCCCTATCGAAGCGCATGTACGATACTTGACCAATTGACCAAAGTCAGTTACAGGAGACGTCATCAATATATACCAGAAATATCGGACGGTGATACACAAACACCAGACTTGCCCAATCGCATATCGGAAACAAAAATGATGGGGAACTCTGAGCAATTGCTAACAGAAAGAAGATCGTGGTCAAGAAGAACATTAGAACAACAGGAATCTATTTTTAGGCGGATGACTCTAAATTGAGAGACAAAACTGGTCTGTAGATTTAGATTGAAATCTCGGAAACCGTATATAAACCGTATATAAACTGTATAAACTCAATTCTAAAATAGATTTGATTAATCGTGGCGCCAAAAGAGGTTAACATATCTTCGATTTACGCTTATCTAAGTCTATATTGGAAAGTAAGAGAGCTATAACCTAATACTTTTCTAATGTTAAGCTCAGCCTGATACCCAGGCTACTCGGTTATAATCGGAGGAAGTTAAACGAAAGAATGCAAAACTGTTGGACGAATGCGAGACAATCCCATGCGGCTACTTGGAATAATACAACCGTGGGTTGGACCACTAACAACCTATAAGGTGACTGCAAAACTGTTGGACGAAGGCGAGACAATCCCATGCGGCTACTTGGATTAATGCAACCGTGAGTTGGAAGAAGCCTTTTCAATATTACGTATTCTTCAGGCATGGGGGGTAATGATTACACAAAGTAATTCGCTACATGGTCAATTATAATTACTTGTAATGTTTAATTGAGAAATAACCAATTACAATTATTTGTTATTTTAATTATCAATTACAATTACTTGTAATTGTAACTGAAGTTTTGCCAATTACAATTACTTGTAATTGCAATTGAAGTTTCTAGTTAAAATTACTTGAAATTGTAATTTAGATATTACTAATTACAAAATTACATGTAATTATAAGAAACAAAATTTACAATTACAAGTAATTGTAACTTGAAATTCTTCAATTACAATTACAAGTAATTGTAATTGGCAAAACTTCAATTACAAGTAATTGTAATTTGCGAAACTTCAATTACAAATAATTGTAATTGAAAAACATTCAATTACAGTTAAAAGTAATTGGATAACCTTCAATTACAATTGCTTCCCATGTAATTGTAATTGAAAATGCAGTCATTACCCCCCATGCCTGGTATTCTTAGCCGACACACAGGTATAGACGCATAACTATACAAAATTGGACGAACGGATTTAGACGAAAGTAGAGAATGCAGAATATAAACGGAATACTACATCTGTTATTGACAAGCTATCATCGAAAATCTTGCGACCAATGCTATTCCAGACATAACATCTCTCAGGTATAATTATAGAAACATTCTAAGAACCTGCGTGCAGAAATCCGAGTTTCTAAACATTCCTTTCATAGTTCGCTATATGTATAAGTGTATTTTTACGAATCAAGTATAAATATTCTCGAATTGGCATTTAAATATTCACAATATATATCTGAAACAATTCTAAGAGCAGTCCAGCCATTTTGGATTTGCTCTGCGAAATGATTGATTTCTAGCAAATTTTCTCTCAAACACCCTTAACTAAAAGAGAATAACGCCATATTGAATTAGAGCTCATCTAAACCCTTGAGAGAAAAATAAATGATTGATTGCTGTCAGCTACAGCATCTTTAGCCAAGAAAACACCCCTAAAGTGATTGATTAGCTGTCAGTTTGAAATATAAGATATAATGAGGGAGGAAACAAACAAATAAGCGCCATATTTAAATTTTAGAAGCTAGTTAACCCTAAAATGATTAAATGATAAATAGCTGTCAGTTGTAACAAAAAGATAAAGCAAAATAGTGCCCAGCAAACATTGTTAGAGAGCAAAGTTATAAAACTGATTTAATTATTGCTTGAAAGAAAATTTACATATAAATGATGTTATTAACACATTATAGATATTAATATAATTAAAAAATATATACAATTGTTTTAAAATTTATGCATTAAATTATAAAATATCAATATCTGTTACTTGGCCAATTATAACTATTTTTAATTGGTCTTAATGCACATTGTTTTCCATCACATTTTATTTCTTAAATGTCTTTTTGCATTTACCGATGATATCGTTTATTGATTTAAACCAGTTTTTGAAATTACACACCTCTAACTGGGCCGTAAACTACTAACACAACTGTGTCGAAGTGGTGAATGAAGCTTTTTTTATCTTTGATCATTTTCGTAACTTTTTTATATCCCTCTCGATTTCAATTATTCACTTTTATTTGTTTGTTTAGTTTAATTGATACTCATTAATTAATCACGATTAATTGATGGAAAAAATAAACAATACAAATAAATACCCAACCTTTTAACTAATTATTTTTATTATTTCAAACCACACCATACCAAACACTATATAAATAACTGGCAGCAACAACGAATAGATCAGCATGTTATACCACAATGGCACCTTATCATTGGACATTCATCTTTAGTGAAGGTCAATTGACTTCATCACATTTTTCATAGTCAATCACCACCATGTTGTTTATGTCGTGTCACATTGACAGTTTGTAAATAGTAAATGCAACGTTTCTTTTTCCAAAACTTTGCTCCCCCTGCAGGGAATCATCACCCAGCAACTTGCTATTGCCTCGACAAGGCAACGCAAAAAAAAACTATAAACTAAGCTGACTAATTTCTTAATTGAAATGTCAATCAAATCATTTTTTTGTATAGCTGCCTTCAAACATTTACAACATTTAGCAGGCAGCACAATGAACATAATTTCATATCTGACTAAATATGGTGCATAAATAAATACAATAAATGAAAGAGTTGAAGAAGTCGATGATGAAGACACCACGAAAACGACGAGCAGGAGGAGAAGAGTTGAAATGCAAACCTACGGTTTAAACATTAAAATATTGTTGTTAATATTAGCAAGTCAAGATTGATTGTCAAGCCAATGCAAATTCTATGTGAAGAAATTACAGAGTTTTAAAAGTATTAAATCATAACATGCTAAAAAGTTTGGAAAATCAGCAGATACTATTAAATACTAAAGCCAAACTTTTAGAAAATATTCACATAAAAGTAGTTTGCGGGGGATTTCAAGTCAATTGACCACACTTTGAAACAGATGTCTTCGCTCGAGATAAAATATAGCAAATTTTAGACACACTGAAATGATGATCCCATGGGTCACTCGACATGAAATTCCTCATACAAATTTAACTAAAACACCAATAAATGCATATACTCATTTACTACAAAATAGAGATAGATAGATAGATAGATCGATAGATAGATAGATAGATAGATAGATAGATAGATGATAGATAGATTAGATAGATAGATAGATAGATCGATAGATAGATAGATAGCTAGATCGACTAGAGAGATAGATCGATACTACGCTAGCTCGCTACGTACGATAGATCGCTAGCATCGCTCGCTCGACTCGCTAGCGATAGAGCTCGATCGATAGCGCTCGATCGATCGCTCGATAGATAGCGAGGATCGCTCGCTCCCTCGCTCGCTCGCTCGCTGCTCGCTCGCTCGCTCGCTCGCTCGCTCGCTCGCTGCGCTCGCTCGCTCCTCCTCGCTCGCTCGCTCGCTCGCTCGCTCGCTCGCTCGCTCGCTCGTCGCTGCTCGCTCGCTCGCTCGCTCGCTCGCTCGCTCGCTCGCTCGCTCGCTCGCTCGCTCGCTCGCTCGCTCGCCTCTGCTCGCTCGCTCGCTCGCTCGCTCGCTCGCTCGCTCGCTCGCTCGCTCGCTCGCTCGCTCGCTCTCTCGCTCGCTCGCTCGCTCGCTCGCTCGCTCGCTCGCTCGCTCGCTCGCTCGCTCCTCGCTCGCTCGCTCGCTCGCTCGCTCGCTCGCTCGCTCGCTCTGCTCGCTCGCTCGCTCGCTCGCTCGCTCGCTCGCTCGCTCGCTCGCTCGCTCGCTCTCTCGCTCGCTCGCTCGCTCGCTCGCTCGCTCGCTCGCTCGCTCGCTCGCTCGCTCGCCTCGCTCGCTCGCTCGCTCGCTCGCTCGCTCGCTCGCTCGCTCGCTCGCTCGCTCGCTCGCTCTCGCTCGCTCGCTCGCTCTGCTCGCTCGCTCGCTCGCTCGCTCGCTCGCTCGCTCGCTCGCTGCTCGCTCCTCGCTCGCTCGCTCGCTCGCTCGCTCGCTCGCTCGCTCGCTCGCTCGCTCGCTCGCTCGCTCGCTCGCGCTCGCTCGCTCGCCTCGCTCGCTCGCTCGCTCGCTCGCTCGCTCGCTCCTCGCTCGCTCGCTCGCTCGCTCGCTCTCTCGCTCGCTCGCTCGCTCGCTCGCTCGCTCGCTCGCTCGCTCGCTCGCTCGCTCGCTCGCTCGCTCGCTCGCTCGCTCGCTCGCTGCTCGCTCGCTCTCTCGCTCGCTCGCTCGCTCGCTCGCTCGCTCGCTCGCTCGCTCTCTCTCTCTCTCTCTCTCGCTCGCTCGCTCGCTCGCTCGCTCGCTCGCTCGCTCGCTCGCTCGCTCGCTCGCTCGCTCGCTCGCTCGCTCGCTCGCTCGCTCGCTCGCTCGCTCGCTCGCTCTCTCGCTCGCTCGCTCGCTCGCTCGCTCGCTCGCTCGCTCGCTCGCTCGCTCGCTGCTCGCTCGCTCGCTCGCTCGCTCGCTCGCTCGCTCGCTCGCTCGCTCGCTCGCTCGCTCTCTCGCTCGCTCGCTCGCTCGCTCGCTGCTCGCTCGCTCGCTCGCTCGCTCGCTCGCTCGCTCGCTCCTCGCTCGCTCGCTCGCTCGTTCCTTCGTTCGTTCGTTCGTTCGTTCGTTCGTTCGTTCGTTCGTTCGTTCGTTCGTTCGTTCGTTCGTTCGTTCGTTCGTTCGTTCGTTCGTTCGTTTCGTTCGTTCGTTTCGTTCGTTCGTTTCGTTCGTTCGTTCGTTTCGTTCGTTCGTTCGTTCGTTCGTTCTTCGTTCCTCCCCCTTCCCTGTGGCCTCGCGTGCTTTTCCTGCTTTGGGTCGTCTAATAAAATTTACTATACTAATAAATGCATTCTTTTAAGATCTGCTTATACACATGCAACTCTTTTG